>NC_085868.1:2412500-2415000 GCF_034702125.1 Engraulis encrasicolus
GAGCTTTTTTAATGGTTTAATGGCCCACTTCACATGGTCAGTCCTCCACACACATGATTCTCTCATCATCAGTTAAAGTAGTAGTGATGCAGGGCGTTAAGTCCCACCCCTGGACGAAACGCCCTATTATTTCATCATCCCCCCCTTCGAGGCCCTTGGGTTCAAGTGATGAGATGTTTAGGAGGTGGCGGATTCTGATCATGTGGTGCAACATGTGGCCGTAGAAAATTAGGAGGCGCTAAAATCTCCACAGAGGGTCGTAAACACACACACACGCGCACACCCCAGCACGCAAACAAACATGCACATACACACACATACATGCACTTTTGCAAACACACACACAGACACAGACACAGACACACACACACACACACACACACACACACACACACACACACACACACACACACACACACACACACACACACACACACACACACACACACACACACACACACACACACACACACACACACACACACACA
The DNA here is from genome assembly GCF_034702125.1 of Engraulis encrasicolus. Lineage (NCBI taxonomy): Eukaryota > Metazoa > Chordata > Actinopteri > Clupeiformes > Engraulidae > Engraulis > Engraulis encrasicolus. Next base: position 2,412,989 of record NC_085868.1, read on the forward strand.
CACGCACACACACACACACACACACTCCTCAGAGGGTCATAAACAAACACACAGCAGCTCCTTGGACTCGACCCTTCTGTGTGTGTGTGTGTGTGTGTGTGTGTGTGTGTGTGTGTGTGTGTGTGTGTGTGTGTGTGTGTGTGTGTGTGTGTGTGTGTGTGTGTGTGTGTGTGTGTGTGTGTGTGTGTGTGTGTGTGTGAACAGAGTGCACAGTGGCTTTTGGACGCGACCCTTCCGCTCACCACAGAGCTCCTCTCTATCCTCGTCTTTCTTCCTCTCTCCATTTCTCTGTTTCTTTCTGTCCATCCCTCTATCTCTCTTTCTCTCCATGTCCTCTTTCATTTGGACTCTATCTTCATGCCCCTCACTTCTTCTCCTCTTTCCCCCTGTCACTCTCTCCTCTTCTTTCTCTATATCCCCCTTTCCCTCTATCCTCTTTGTTTCTCTCTACCCCCCTCTCCCCGCTGTCACTCTTTCTTCCTTTTCTTTTTATCTCCCCATCTCCATCTCCTCTTCTTTCTCTGTCCCCCTTTCCATGTCCATCTCTGCTTTGCTTCCTTTTCTTTCCCCCCTCTCTTTTTCTCATGTCTTGTGTTTTAGCTCTGCTCTCTCTCTCTCTCTCTCTCTCTCTCTCTCTCTCTCTCTCTCTCTCTCTCTCTCTCTCTCTCTCTCTCTCTCTCTCTCTCTCTCTCTCTCTCTCTCTCTCGGGAGTCTGTGTCTTCCTTTGCCTCCTTATGTAATGGGCTACTGTGAACCATTCTGATCACAGCACCACCAAAGTCAACCCATTCACAAAAAACAAACACATGCACACACACACGCACTTGCACACGTACACTCACACTCACACACACACACACACACACAGTTTGATTATTTTATTTGGGAGGACCAATAATTATTGAGAAACAATACAGCGCCCCAAACAATATTAAAGTAGCAATAATGTGTCTTCTACATAAATGCAAAAGTCATACTGGCCTGAAGCCTATTCAGGGATACAAGTGGCATCTCCTCCTCCAAATATGCAGACTGCCTATAACTGCAGATATTGAACAATACTTGGCTATCTGTTTTGCTTTCTTCTTATTTAGTCCAGCTATTTGCAAACCTCTGACACACAATTTATGAACATGTCCAAGGCTACCATAGATAAGTACCACCATGGATGTTTTGTAGCCACTTACTGTCAATGCATGAATTACTGGTTGATACTTAACACATTTTTCAGCAAAGCACAGGTCCATATATGCATCAAAGCAGCATCCTATTTCCACAACTGTGATGGTTTTTAGAGTCTCGTCCACAAGAACAATGTCAGGGGTGTTAGGGCACTCTCTCTCTTTTCTTTTTGTCTCTCTCTCTCTCTCTCTCACCCCCCCCCCCCACACACACACACACACACACTTTGGATACCAGTAGTCCAGGCCTTATTGATGAACCAGATTATACTGCGTGCATGTGCATGTGCGTCTGCGTCTGCATCTGCATCTGCGTGTGTACGTGTGTGTGTGTCTGCGCCTGTGCTTTCTTGTGCATGTGTGAAGTGTGCATGGAGGCATAGTTAGAGGGGGTTGCTTGTCCCAGAGGGGGGTGGAGATTCTTTTCAGCCCAGTATGAGGGGTGCACATGAGGAGAGAGTCCAAGTGAGATGCCACTTCTGAATACAATGCCATGTGGCATGTGCGTGTCAGTTTGCATATGGCCCATATAAGTGTGTGTGTGTGCATGTGTGTGTCTGTGCACATGCTCATATGTGCGTAATGTATTGCATGTGTGTGTGTGTGTGTGTGTGTGTGTGTGTGTGTGTGTGTGTGTGTGTGTGTGTGTGTGTGTGTGTGTGTGTGTGTGTGTGTGTGTGTGTGTGTGTGTGTGTGTGTGTGTGTGTGTATGAATTTGTGTGTGTATGTTTGAATGTGTATGTTTTGTTTGTGAATGGCACTCTTTTGTCTATGAATGTGTGATTGCGTGTGGGTGTGTATGTGTGTGGATGAGTGTATGTGCTTGTGTGT
>NC_085868.1:2420000-2422500 GCF_034702125.1 Engraulis encrasicolus
GTGGGAAGATTAGGCGTATGCGCTGCTGCCCTGTTTTGTCTCTTCAGGCAGTTGGACTTTCATTGGGAAACACAAACGCACACCTAAAGACCTGACGAAGATGGCGTGAGGTTGAAACGTTGTGTTGAATAAATCGATGAGCAACAACAGATTTTCCTTCTCCTATGCATCTCTGCTTGAACCAGCTGCTTATCCAAAGTGACTTACAGATATTGAAGGCTATTGGTTACAGTCCCTGGAGCAATGTGTGTTTAGGTGCCTTGCTCAACCTGCAACCATGTGATCAACAACTCCCTAACCATTACACCTTGCCTCCCCTTGTATGCTATAACCTTCTTGTAACTAAAGGCTTTTGGTAATGTCATTGCAATGTTGCTACCATGTAGTTCAGTCTTTTCAGCAAAGAGTGAGCTGGCTTTCTTGGCAGGCCCATCTGCACACAGAGGCTACACTTCTGTTCAGCATCTACCATTCTGAGGCAGGTAGAGACCACCCTATGAATAAATAAATAAGTAAAAAAGTGAAAGTTTTGTGCTGTCAGAAGCCCTCGTGTGTTTTCCCAAGGCCAAATTGATTCGGCAGGGTGGCCAGGGCAGTGGAGGATTTTCAGACAAACACAGAGATGTGAGGAACTGTGGAAAATTACAAATATATAACACTATAGGCCTATACATACATCGCTGGCAGGGACAAGCAACACAACTGTCACTTTTCTTTGTTCTGTCCTGGTGGACAGACAGGTCTTACACTGGACCTCATGTGGAGGATGTTCAGGCGACCAGTTGTGAGGAACTGTGGAAAATTACAAAGATATAGAACTGATAAAGAACACTAGCAGCGACAAGCAGCACAACTGTCACTTTTCTTTGTTCGTTCCTGGTGGACATCACACACTGACAGACAGGTCCTAACGTGGGCCTCAGATGGGGCCTCAAGTGTGAAAAATGACACAGAAATCGACGTGGTAAACATTCACACATCTTTGCTGGGCCTCAACTGGGCATTGCGACATATATCAACTTTTACTTGCAGCCATATTTTTACTGGATTTTTAAAGGACTAAAAGAGCAAAGGCATACTCTTAATCACTCTTTGCTGAAAACACTCAACCACATCATAAAAACATTGCTATGACAATACAGAGTCTTAGGTGACCGATTAAGACTTGGTCATTACCATCTTGGTGACACTAAGGTTATAACAGAAACTCTGCGCTAAGGTGTTGACGCCGCCTGAGGCACACTGGGTGACACGGCTCTAATGGAGGATGGGTAGAGAGCTGAGCTGGGAAGAACTGTGAAGAAACTGTGTGGTTTCAGTAATTATATTTTCAATGGCAAAAATAATAAATAAATAGAATCTACAAAGCAAATGATCTTTGTGTAACAAAAATTGGTGTCACACCTCACACAAAGTCTTTTCCGATCACTTCCTTCATGTCACAACAACTTAGAAGATTTTTTTAAAACCTGTTGCATTCTTCTAAGACATCTTCTAAAGGAGACGAGGCCTGGAGGCAGAGGGGCCTCTTTGGGAAGATGCACAGACAACCACTAAAGACAGCGAGGAACTGTGGAGAATTATGGAGGTGCACGACTCATCGTGACCATACTCTTAACATGCTAGCCCAGCATCTGTAGTGCATCTCTGATTTCTCTCCTTTCTTTTCATGCTTTTGGGCATGCGTTATATCAGTAGTGCATCGCATCTCTCTCTCATTCCTTTTCGTGCTTGTGTTATTTTAAGAGCCTTGCATTTACATCTAGCTGCTGCATTTTTCCACGCAAAGTACAGCTTGTCGTGTTGGTGTTTGCAATTTACTTCGATTAAAAGCATCTGCTCAATGGCATGTAATGCACTCTGTGAAATCGTGACAAAACAAAAACAAGGGGTTTCTGTCACTACAAACGCTACTGCCCCAGTAGTCTGTCTTATTCACAGTGTTTTGAAATAAACAGTGTGAGTTATGGGGTCCAAGAATCACTGACCAAATTTTCAGAAAATGTACAAGCTTGATCTGCAGTTTCTGAGTAATATTGCTAACAGCGACACAGGCTCTGCAAATAAATCTTTTTTTTTTCATGAAAATACTGACCACCAACATCACATATTTATTTGTACCAAATCCATTTGCCCATACAAAGTCAGACCATTACCACACAACTGGCATAACTGAGAAGTGATGACATTTTTGTCAACAATAACCGGCTTCAAAAAGAACACGTTTTTATTAAATATTGATTTAATTTTTTTTCAATATATCATGACTGGGAATGTTCTCAGAATCATGGATCACCCTTGATGACTTACCCAGACCTAAAATGGTGAATGGAAAATGGAAACATAAAAAGCACTAAACAGGAACAAAAAAAACCGCTCTAGCAGACAAGTAATAAGTGTAAAAATATGCTTCTCTTCCCGTCAGAGCAAGAACTGAAGTCAGTACATTTAGTCAAAGTAAGGTCAAGGACAAGGGTGTGTGTGTGTGTGTGTGTGTGTG
>NC_085868.1:2430000-2432500 GCF_034702125.1 Engraulis encrasicolus
CCCCAGAGATGCGTTCTGGATGACTACTAACACCGAGACACAGCAGACGCGGCAGATTCAGCTTTCATAATAAAGGCTCACAGACTTCCCCTTCAGGTCAGGCACCTCTAATAGCTAATTGATTGCCTCGCTGGCTGGCTGGCTGGCTGACTGACTGGGTGAATGAAAAGGAGAATGCCATTAGACGCTAGCTGGGTGAATGAGACAATGACATTAGTGTTGTGCCACTGCTGATGATGCCACAAGGGACTGCTAGGCTGCCGGAATTAGTCCTTTCCACCATTGCCTAGTGACAAGGGAAAACCCCCAACCACAGTGGTCGGTAAGCAAAAAAAGGTTCATGTCACACCCTGTCTGTTGACAACTAGGCATCACTCAAGTTCCATTTTGAGGTGAGGCTGGATATATATGAAATATTTTATATTGTGTTGCTGCAATTTTGCAATTTTGTGCAGAATCGTTTTGAGTAACTTTTCAATCGCTTATTTTGTAACTGAACGTGAGGAGAGAAGACGCCGGGAAATTACACTTCACACCGGTTGGTCATGTCTCCTTCTGTTGAGTGTATTGCCGTCTTGTCTTTGACGCTGTGTCTTCCACTATAAAAAACAGCGGTGCATGGTCATTTAAGCGTCAGAACTGCGCTATAATAAAAAGACGTACGCTGTCTTCAGCATCTTACACGGCCCACGAGGCCCTCCGGTGCGAGATTGAAACTTTTCCGCGGCCCTCAAGTTTCTGAGCGCGGCCCAGCTTTGGACCGCGACCCTATGGTTAAGAACCCCTGGTCTATGCCACCGCATGTAAATTGTACCTGCTTCAAAAGCATTCTCAGTGTTCAAAGGTGTCTGGCGTCACACGAAAAGGGCCCATGGCCTCTAGCCAAACATCCACAGACTCCTGCATGGTTCTTGGTTTAATCCAGAGTTTTTATGAAGCAAAAGTAGAAGTACTCTAACAGACGTAGGCACTGCATTAGTAGGATGATATTACAAAGTTGAATCCATGTAATATCATACAAATAGTATTGTAATTACATTGAAGATCTCTTTTCCAAAACGCTATATCCACCATTTTTGACTTTTTGCATTTTAATATTGGAATTGACTGTTAAGAAGTCCTATCATCTATGTGTGAATTCTTGCAATTCAAATGTTTTGAGAACATTATTTTTAAACCTCTATAAAATACATTTTGCAGTGCAATTCAATGGAATGCCCAATACAAAAAAAATTCAATTTCCCAACATTCTATAAAATGGATATATCTCATTTTGGAAAAGAGCTCTTCATGTGTAAAAAGAGTACATCTGCTTCTACTGTATATAAACTCTGGTTTAATTGCAGATGAAGAAAGAAGAAAGAGACTTTTGAAGTAGGCTGTTGTTCAGGAATTCCATCAATGAACGGCTACATAAAGAATGCATGTAAGATACATGTGCAGACATTTTTTTGCCGTAAAGTGCAAAAGAAGTTGATCATAAAGGAAACGAATCGTAAGGATGCTCCGTATGGTTCATTTTGGAATTGATGGTATTCCTCAATTTCATGTCTGAGATATTTTTTTCCTGAAATCTATTGTCTTCTTTTAACGTATTTGCTTTCTTCCCAGTGATACATTGCAAATGGACTTCTTTTTTAAAAGATATTTAAAACTCCTCTTCGCTGACAACTGGGCTCCTTAGACCACCATCCACTGGGCCGTGAAAATGAAAGAAAATCTTCACATACGTACGCTGTCCTTCAACGACCACATTATCATACATCAGATATTCACTAAAGGCATACTAATCAGCTGTAAATAGCCGTTGAATAGATGAAATGATTAATGAGACATTAATAATAATCTAAAAGAAATAATAGCCTACTCATAGTGTACAATGAAATGCCACAAGGCTTTCATGCCCTCATCTAACTCGCCACCTTCCCCACACACACACACACACACACACACACACACACACACACACACACACTACACACACACACGCACACACACACACACACACACACACACACTACACACACACTACACACACACACGCACACACACACACACACACACACTACACTACACACACACACACACACTACACACTACACACACTGCACACACCCCGCTCCCTGTTCAGACGAAGAGAAGAGAGAAGGGAGAGCATTCATTTCCATAAGAAGCACTAGGCACAGCACCCAGCAAAAGCCAGTTTGCAGCCTTTGTTTCAGCCCCGCAGCTGTCATGTGTCCGACCGGGCCCTTTCTTCAGTGCTCTATGCTAATTTGTGTGCGGGACAATTTTCCTACAATAAGCACTCCAAGCGGCCCAGAGAAAAGCCCTTCTTTTTTTGGGTGGGGTGGGGTGGGGTTGTCATCCCCCCTCGTTCCCCAAATACACACACACACACGCACACACATTCACAGACACGCACGCACACACGGACACGCGCACACACACCCTCGTCACCACCCCCAGGGATCCAGGGACTGTGCCAAGTCAAACAATG
>NC_085868.1:2437500-2440000 GCF_034702125.1 Engraulis encrasicolus
AGTGGAGAAGCAACTAGAGCATTCTGCCAAATGACCGTCCTTACTGTTTTGGATCAAAACAGTCTTTAAATACACTTTGCACAGATTTAGCTAAAAATGCCCATTCACTACCATTCAAAATTTCAATCCTATCGTGCCACCCTTTAACATGAATCAAATTTTCTAGAAATTATCAAAGGAGTTATGATAATGCAAAGGAACAATACTGCAAGAGCAGAGTGGGATATTCCTAAGTCTTCATTTTCGAGGGGCGTTTGATGCACCCTAATCATGGCTGTAACAGTTTCTTAGTGAACACACACCACCAACCCCCCACCCACCCACACGCACGTACGCACACACACACGCACACACACACACACACACACGCACACACACACACACTCGTGCACGCACACGCACACGCACACACACACACACACACACACACAGACACAGACACACTCGTGCACGCACACACACACACACACACACACACACACACACACACACACACACACACACACACACACACACACACACACACACACACACACACACACACACACGTGCACACACACACACACACACACACACACTCGTGCACGCACACACACACACACACACACACACACACTTGCTCTTTCTCGCACACACAAACAGATGTACTTAATAGCCACACATCTTCAGCTTGAGGGACAAAGCCCCCTCCCCCCATCCCAAATTTGACCAAAATGAAATGACGATAATGTAAAGTGGGTCACATGCAGTCCCCGATAAAGAGACAGCCAGGAGGAGAAAAGGATTGGTATTGATGAAGTGTGTTTGACCGTGAGTGAGTGTTTGAATGTGCGTGCAAGTGTTTTTTATGTGTGCGTGCAAGTGTTTGTATGTGTGTGCGCATGTGTGTCTCTCTTAGTGTGTGTGTGTGTGTGTGCTTTGTCCGCGCGTGCGTGCGCGCACGTGTATGTGTGTGTGTGTGTTTGTGTGTGTGTGTGTCCGTGTGTGCTCATAAATTTGTGTGTGTGTATGCATGCATGAATGTGGGTGTGTGTTTGTGTGTGACCGCCCACGTGTGTGTGATGGGTGTGTCAGTCTTTGCGTGCGCTTGCCTGTGCGTGTGAGTGTGTGTGCGTGTGAGAGTGAATGTCTCACCGGATTAGAGTCAAGAGAGGGGCTGGACCACTACCATCCCCCCCCCCCCACCCGCAAGCTATCACCACATCATTGCCATGACAACTGGTGCAGCATCCCTGCCACCACTACAACCACAGCACAGGCACCATTGCCACCACTTGCAAATATGAAAATGAAAAGTTTGTTTTTGAGACGGCTACTGGTGCAGTTTCCACATTAAAGCATGCAAGTGCGCACTTTCTGCTTCTTAGAAGTTTTCTTTATGATGAATTGAAGAGATGAACTGAATTGAATTGAATTGAGATGAATTGATATGAATTCAAGTTGAGTTTCATCTGTCAGCAGCCTTCTTTAGACTTGACTCTGAGATCCTCTGAGGGTAAAGTTTGAAGAAGTTCTGGTGGCTGATCATCATCATCATCATTATCATCATCACCATTTCCATGACCATGACTGCCTCCACCATTTCCATCATAACATTAGCATTAACATTAGCAGCACTACACCACTAGGCCTATCAACCCCAACATCAGAATCACCACTCGCATCATCATCATCACTCAGTCATTGCTGGTCACTATTATAGCACCATCCACCTCATTACAATTACCTCCACAGCATCACTGGTACCACAGGAGCACCCTTTCTATGATATTTGTCTTCTCTCTTTGCACATTGAATGACTGTTGTGTATGATAATGTGCTACACAAATCCAATTGCTTTCGCACAGGAGCATCATTACCACCCTGGTACCCTGGCACAAGTTACCATATCATCTCCATCGCCATGGCACCACCTGCATCAGGAACAATACCTCAGCCAGCATCATCAGCAGGTGATGGAATTTGTAAACAGATTCTAACTTTACTCACTGGCACCCAACGAGATGGACTCACATAGGGCTTGAAAGTCCCCCCCTTGCTTCCGCATTTCATGGGACCGTAGCTGATCATTTAATAGCATGGTAGCGAGTAAATATCTTCAGATTCCAGTCATTATATGCGCTGGGCTATAAATATGCGGTTTAAGGAGCTAAATATAGATTATCATGCAGAAGTATCAATATTTTGCTCTGAGGCCGTCTGCATGAAAATGTTAAGAAACCCCTCTAAATCATTTGGTGTTTCGTACGAAAAATTATACAAAAATATCAGAAACAACATATGTGAAGCTCGTGGCATAATTCAAAGGGGATCGAACTATCATTTTAATACCACCATTAGATTATATGCTAACTTTTTCCGCCAGTCCGCAGTGAGGTCCCATGAAATCCCAGGATGTGATGTCACTTTCAAGCCCTATAATTTATACTACATGATTTGTCACTCAATACGTCAACTACTCAGGAAACTGAATGATAACACAATCTTGTCTATTCCCAGC
>NC_085868.1:2455000-2462500 GCF_034702125.1 Engraulis encrasicolus
AAGAAATCTGATGAGTGCTTCTTTATTCACATATTTTTTCCATATACGGCTTGCCCATTACATATTGGAAATATACACTTTTAGTAGAATGACTGTGTGATTGTACTTGATGTACTTGAATGTACTTGATGATGGCAAAATTCAAAAATGCAAGCTGAGCAATGTGCTGTATGTACCACGCCTGTCCTACAATCTGCTCAGTGTGTCCATGGCAGCACAGTCTGGAAAGACTGTGAAGTTCAGTGCAAATGAATGTAGCTTAATGGATGCTAATGGAAAGCCAATTGCAGTTGCAAAGAAAGTAGATAGCTTGTACTACGTTCACTGCCAAGAACACAAAGAGGCTCATTCAGCTGCAACAGAGAGCGCGCACAAGGAGACGAAGGGAACCACATGGCATCGGCACTTCAGTCACCTTGGAGTGCAAAATCTGAAGAAACTAGCAAAAGAGCAACTAGTGGATGGACTGGACTACGATGTCCTAAAGGACACAGACTTTTGAGAGTCATGTGTTGAAGGGACACACCATCGTGCCCCATTCCCATCTGATGGCAGAAAAAGAGCTACTGAACCACTTGGCTTGAATGAAAAGTCACTGAGTGGAGCAGAACACTTTCTGACGTTCATCGATGACTACAGTCATTACGTGTGGATGTATGTCCTGAAACACAAAGATGAAGTGTTCAACAACTTTGTTCAGTTGAAGGCAGAAGTTGAAACATAGAGTGGGAGAAAGCTGAAAGTTCTTCGCACTGACAATGGAGGAGAATACACTTCAATGGAGTTTGAAGTGTTCCTGAAGACAGAAGGGGTGCGACAGAAACTCACAGTACCCAAGACTCCAGAACAAAATGGTGTTGCAGAGAGGATAAATAGAACACTTGTTGAGACAGTGAGGTCAATGCTGGCTGATGCGAAGCTGCCACAGAAGTTCTGGGCTGAAGCGCTAGCAACAGCAGTGTATCTGAGAAACAGAAGTCCGACCAAAGGTGTAGCAGACATCCATGAGCACAGTTTGAGCACAGTTTGGTGGAGTTGGTCACCATGAGCACAGTTTGGTGGAGTTTGACTGCACAAACAGTGAAGAACCAGTTGTCACTGAAACAGCAGAGCCAGAGGCTGAGACAGAAAGACCAGTAAGAGCTCAACAACCACCAGATCGCTATGGAGAGTGGGCGACTGTTTCTGAAAGTGATCTCCGTGCCCCTGAAACAGTGTGTGATGCACTTACCAGTCCTGAGAAAGCAAAGAGGAAAGATGCCATGCGAAAAGAGATGGAGTCTCTGTAAGCATATTAAGTGTGGGACCTGGTGGAATTACCAAAGAGCAAGAAAGCCTTGGGGAGCAAGTGGGTCTTCAAGGTCAAGGTTGACGCTGATGGAGAAATTGAAAGACACAAAGCTCGCCTGGTAGCTCAAGGCTATTCACAAAGATTTAGCTCTGACTATGATGAGACATTCAGTCCTGTCGTCAGGTTTGAGTCTGTCCGCACAGTTGCTGCACTTGCTGCTAAACATGGACGGAAGCTGCATCAAATGGATGTCAAAACAGCCTTCCTGAATGGTGAACTGAAAGAAGAGGTGTACATGAAACAGCCTGAAGGAAAGGAAAGGAAAATGTTTGCAGACTAAAGCGCAGCCTGTATGGCTTGAAGCAGTCTCCTAGGTGCTGGAACATTGTTCTTGATGAGAAACTTAGGAAGATGGGATTCATGCAAACAAAGAGTGACCCCTGCATATACACAGCAGCTCAGGGCGAGATGTTTCTAGTTGCAGTGTATGTTGATGATCTAATCTTAGGTGGTCAAAATGACAAACGCATTCATGAGGTGAAGAAGGAGCTGACAACGTACTTCGACGTGAAAGACATGGGAGACCTCAAGCACTTTCTAGGAGTGAAGATTGTGCAAAATCCAAATGGAAACATATGAATGGGTCAGACCCTGTGCACCAAGAACATTCTGGAGAAATATGGAATGGAGAATGCTAAGAGCGTCACTACCCCAACTGACATCAGTGCAAAGCTTATCAAAGCTACAGAGGATTTGGAGAGAGTGGAGCAAACACTGTACCAGAGCGCTGTGGGTAGTCTGCTCTACCTGTCAACAAGAACAAGACCTGACAAAGCGTTTGCTGTGAGCAATGTTGACAGATTCTGTTCTGACCCAACCAAGCAGCACTGGACAGCAGTGAAAAGAATCCTGAGATACCTAAAAGGAACACAGACACAGGTCTACTCTACAGCAAGAACAGCACAGAGAAGGAGTTCGTTGGCTACTCCGATGCAGATTGGGCTGGAGACCTAGATGATCGAAAGTCTGTGTCAGGATACATGTTCAAGATGAGTGGCACAGCAGTAAGTTGGAGGAGTAAGAAACAGCCATGTGTTGCTCTGTCTACAGCAGAGGCTGAGTACATAGCACTAGCCAGTGCTGCTCATGAAGCAGTCCCTCCAGTTTTTCGCGATTCAGCGATCGCGTGGATTCATGCAAATTCAATGATATTCCGCATAATTTCACGATGCCGCGTAATTCCTGTAAAGCCGCATTTTTCCCGCAAAATTTCAACATTCTGTGGAGTTTATTGATTTATATTTTCGTCAAAAAAATAAAAATGTGACTACAATACCACCGGAGACGAAAACCAATACGAAGCATTTTTGTTAATATGTCACTGAAACATTGAAAAAGAATTGCCTGCTATTTCGGAAGTCGCGACCCTCATCTCAGCTGTTCCGCGTCTCTCCTCCCCTCCCTCACACATACACGCAGGCGTCGGTGCTGCACACTCATGACCTTTTTTTTAACAGCAGTAGCCTACTTTTCAGTGCAATCCTGGGTGGAAAAAGTATTGTTGCCCATTTATCCATGACGAAGAAGTGTATGCAGTCATGAAATAGCCTAGTGGCGGTACTGTCGCACAGTAGCAAACATCTTACGTTAGGCTACATTTTTGCGGAACTTCTCCACTCTCCCCTGTCGCTTTCATGAGCATGCTACCCGACGGTCGTTGTCTGATCTTTTTTCAATGTTCTCTAATGTTTGTAATTTAAGGGTCTATGTCTATGCGTAGGCACAAGCCTTCTGATAACAATCACTGTAGTGCCGATCGCTAAGGTTTCGGAAGTGTGGAGTTTTGCAACTTGTTTCAGTCAAGGACACCGAGATAGGAAGTGAACGGCCCTTCCACGCTTTCACTGTGTTATTGCAATAAAGTCTTGCGAATCCATGCAACCATGCACACAACCATGTCAACGAGAGCGTGTAGCCTATGCCATCACAACTTTGCATCAAGCAAATATGCAACAGCTTGCAATACGAGCACGAGAGAGAGAGAGAGAGAGAGAGAGAGAGAGAGACGCGTCTTCCAACAGGTGACATTGTAACGCTTGCATACAGCCTGGCTACTGTACCCCGCGACGCTCTTCATTAGGCCTAATGGTAGGCTATACCCACAAGTATTTATTTTTTTCATAACGCGCTGTCCCGTTTTCCCCCGAAGTCGTTCTAAAATCTCGACAGAGATTTATGAGTGTCGCGGCCCTGATTTTTTTTTACACATTGGACGCACTGGCTAATAAGACGCTCTGACAGTTTTTGACAATATTTTATTATTCTATTATATAGGAAGTGTGTTTCTGAATCTCTCTCTCTCTTTTGTCTTAAGCCTGCTTAGACTGATTGTGGTTTTCAGTTACCAAAAAAACCCAGAAAGGGATGCAAAATCTTTGCAAAAAATGAGAAAATGCCGCAAAATCTTTGCAAAAAATGAGAAAATGCCGCCACAAAATCAGGCATTTTGACCGCAAAAATCACAAAATCCCAGTGCAAAATCCTGGAGGGACTGATGAAGCTGTTTGGATGCGACAGTTGCTGTCAGATCTGAAAAGCTGTCCTAAAGGGGCAACAGTGATCTATGAGGATAACCAATCAGCTATCTGCATGGCGAAGAATCCACAATTCCATGGGTGTGTGAAGCACATCGAGATCAAGCATCATTTCATTCGTGAACAAGTTGCAAGTGGATCCGTGGATCTGAAATACTGCGGAACTGATGACATGATTGCTGACATGCTGACCAAAGACCTGACTCAAGCAAAGTTCACAAAGCTGAGGGAAATGGCTGGACTGAAACCATTGGTCTAGATTAGGTCTAGCTGAACATTCTACCTGCAAGTAAGAAGGAGTGTTGGGAATATACACTTTTAGTAGAATGACTGTGTGAAATGTTTTTTGTGCATTTTATGTTTTACAGGCATGACGTCATGTGCATGTCAATTAAGTTAACCGTCTTCTTACGTTGGTCTTTGTACAGTGCAGATGTGTTTTAAGTAGTGCTGTCAAATTTGTCGCGTTATTATCGCGTTAACTCAACCCCTTTTTAACGGCGATAATTTTTTATAGCGAAATTATCGGTAGATGTGACCCTGTGAAGTTTTTTTCATAAACTGACTAACCGCTGGTTACAGCGATAGCTTAACTACAATTCCCAGCACGCCGGTTACAAAAGACGATACAGAGCCTCGTGCCCCACTACTCCTCCCCTTCCCCTCTCCCCCTTCCCCTTGTGTCTCTGCCTCCTCGCCTCAGCTTGCTCATTCAGAATGGAAGCTTTCAGTCTGTGCATGGGAGTGAATGGGTTGAGACAGCGCAGACGGCATTAGCCTGTTACAAATGATTCACAAAGCTCTCTATGCCACCTCGTTTTTGATAGTTATGGACTAATATTTGTTGCAAACAGTGTGCAGAAGGACTTCGAATTGGCTGAACAATAGCTGTAGCCTAGCTAACTGCTAACACTGTGACTGTTGATGACTCTGCTGGCAGCTAACTAGTGCTATTACTATTTTATAAACATTGCATACTTTTAAACAGCCCCCAAATAGTTCGTTTTGAATCCTACATCCATTTTAAGACTACAAACAAAGTTTTGAGCAACTTGAAGAGTCATTATTGGATGTTGCATATGATCAACAGAGCATCAAATTTGCCGTTTTCTTGTTGACAATAAGATGTGTAGTTTCCTCCCCGTCCACTACACTTGTAACTTCTCATTATGAATGACAGAGCTGTCATAAGTAGGCTAACGTTCTAGCTTTGTTTGAAAGTGTTATCCCCAGGCTTATTGATTTTCTCACTAAGAAATAAATCTTTATGAATGTAGTAGTCTGCATATAGTCTATTAGATGATCTTATAATGTCATTTAGACCAAAAAAATGCAAAAGGGGGCACAATCCCACACTGCTCCAGGAAAATATAGCCCTGCTGTATGAGGCACATTTTCTCCCCTCCTGTCACTGTTTTTGTTTGTTTTTGTCATTTTTCTCCCCCTTATTTTTTTAAATATCATATGCCATTAGGGCAGATGTCAGTGTCTAACACTCATTGTTTTAAATTTTAAAAAAAGAAAAAAAAAAACCCTATCCATTTTTGTCGGCCTACATCGATAGAAGTATTACAATGATTTTAATTGAGACATAATTATGCGATTAAAATGCGAGTTAACTATGGCATTTATGCGATTAATCGCGATTAAATATTTTAATCGATTGACAGCACTAGTTTTAAGTAAAGGCTCCTCGTCAACTAAAATCTCCACATGACTCGTCTGTCATCATTCATCAACATTTAAAAACCAATATTACAAACCGCTTCCATTACAAACCGTGTTACCAAGAGTATGGTGGCAGTTACATTTTTGATATTGTCACGTAGCATTAGTTGACGTAGGCTAGTTGACTAATATAAGGCTGACTGATATCTAAATTGTGAAATAGGCTGTAAATAGTTTGAGTGACAGTACATTTACTGTATTTGCTATAATGTTGATTTTTCTCTATCAAACTTAAGACTAGTTTAACCCATTTTAGCCTGATGACCCGTATCTGTTTGACATTTGATGCCTGGAGACACATACATCAGGCTCTTGAGGTTTTATCTTTTTAAAATAAAAATATGGGTATGTTACAGCTGAATGAACACACATTCTAATGCAGGACAAGGCTGATATATTTAGGTTTTTATAGGCTGATGGCAACTTTCCCAACAAGGGCTTAAGCATTCAGCAGGCATTTTTGCAGGTGCTTTAGGCATCAATGGGTTAAGGTAGTTAATTGGGTGGCCGCCATTTTGTTTACGGATTCACTGTTGCGGGACAGCTGACACACAGCTGGGTAGTAGGCAGTGACAGCTCAGTACAGCCAGGCAAAAAACCCGGCTGATTTCCAAGTTGCGCCTTGCCTAACTTAGCTAATCAAAAAGCAATAAACAGTGGCTGAGTCGTGCTGTAACAAACTGCACTGGTTAGAAAATGGGCAGTGGAAAACTGCCTTAACAAAAAGATAATAACAGCCCTAAAGCCCAAAAGATGACTCGTTCGTTTCTCAATTCAATTTTTGATGTGATCAAAGCATCTTTCAACCTCATATAATATTCCAGTTAATAGCAGTTTAAATCGTTTGAGACTGAACACTTCCCCTTTTCTCTATAAGTGTATTGGGGATAATGGGAGGGAAGCTGAACTAATGTTTAAGGATGATAAAGAATTTCGCCCTTGAGTGCTTGGTGTACAGTTAGCATGTTTGACGTATGGTAGCTGGCCTCGGTCGCGGGATGTTCTAAGCGGAGATCATGCAGGATGAGATCCGCTAACATCCCCCTGTATGTAGAGGGATGGTAGAGTGGGACCACAAGAAAAATGGAGGAGTTCGGGGAGGAGGTTGGACAATTCGAGAGCCTTAACACAAGACAGCTTGAATGGGTAGGAGGGAATAAATCTTTGTGAAAGCAGGAACAGTAATGACAGCTGCCAATCCCTTGCAAGCTCCCTCCCAAACTACATTTGTATACATACAACTCAGCAGGCCACGTTATTCAAAGTTTAAGAGTAAGCTAATGGACATTTTGGAGCTTGAAGGCAGGGCAATGAAAAACTAGGCCATTTTATTCATATAGTGCATTTCACACAAATGCAGTTCAGTGTTACAATTAAATAATGGGCAGTCATGGGTGAGCGGTTAGGGCGTCAGACTTGCATCCCAGAGGTTGCCGGTTCGACTCCCGACCCGCCAGGTTGGTGGGGGGAGTAATCAACCAGTGCTCTCCCCCATCCTCCTCCATGACTGAGGTACCCTGAGCATGGTACCGTCCCACCGCACTGCTCCCCATGGGGCGCCACTGAGGGCTGCCCCCTTGCACGGGTGAGGCATAAATGCAATTTCGTTGTGTGCAGTGTGCAGTGTTCACTTGTGTGCTGTGGAGTGCTGTGTCACAATGACAATGGGAGTTGGAGTTTCCCAATGGGCTTTCACGCTTTCATAAAAATAAAATAAACAAATAATCATAAGAACATGGCAAATGAAATGAAAATTAAGGCATACAGTGAAAAGGAGGAAATATAAAAGCAAGAAATAAAGTCGTTTCCCTTCTGATCCAAGCAGCTTTGTCAGTTCCCTCTAAATCGATCAAAACTGATGAAGCTTTTTGGATGAAGAGTGAAAGA
>NC_085868.1:2467500-2480000 GCF_034702125.1 Engraulis encrasicolus
TGAACAAAGCCCTCTATATTAATGGCTCTTGGCTCCTTTGTTTCTATCTATGGTCTTTTGAATCCCATCCTTCACCCCGGCTTAAGAGGGCAGATCTGGGCGTGTATAGATTATTAGTTGCTAATGCGAATGTGAATAATATGAGTGCGCATTTATCAGCACCAGAGCATAAGCAGGCACACACAAACACGCACGCACGCGCACGCACACACACACACACACACACACACACACACACACACACACACACACACACACACACACACACACACACACACACACACACACACACACACACACACACACACACACACACACACACACACACACACACACACACACACACACACACACAGAGAAAGGGGAGCCAGAAGTAGATGTATCTGTGTGCATTTATCAGCAGGCCCATAAGCAGAGGCTTCCATTGTACAGTGGTATGATTCTTTAAGGGCACGGCCCTCTTTTGTTGGGGCCAAACAATACAGAAGCAAAGGGGAAGACCCAGGAAGAATGGCCCATACAAGAGATTCATTTCCATCTGCTCTTCTCTTTCTTTCTTTCTTTCTTTCTTTCTTTCTTTCTTTCTTTCTTTCTTTCTTTCTTTCTTTCTTTCTCTTTGCACGCTCCCTTTTTCTCTCTCGATCTTTCTTTTATTTCTTGTTCTCTCCACTGCCGTTTTCCCCTTTTTCCTCTGGCATTTTCTCTTTAATCTGGTTCTATCCTCTTTTATACCTTCTGTGATTTTTCATATTCTCTCCCTTTCTCTCTGACTCGCTGTGTCTCCCTCTCTCATCTGCTGTCTGTTTCTTGCTCTCTGTCTCTTCTCTCATTCTGTCGTGTTCTATTTTCTCTCTGTCATGTTCTCTTTTATCCTGCATAACTCCCCTACCATCTCTTCTGTTTCTCCCTGTCATCCTCTATCATCCCCCTTTTTGTCTCTCTTCTATCTCCCTCATCCTCCTTTTTCTCTGTCATTTTCCTCTTTTCTTCTCTTTTCCTCGATTTCCGTCTGTCTTCGGCTCCTGCCTCTCTCTGACCTCCTCTTTCGTGCACTCTCTGTCCCATCTCCTACAGTACTCTCCTTTTCATTTCTTTCTTGTCTTCTTTCACTTCTTATCACTTTTGACAAGAAATTTGTGTCCTCCCTTCTTTCCCTCCCAATATCTCTCTCCTTTCCTTCATTTGATCTTATCTCCTCTCTCTTTTATTCTCTATTCTGTAACCTTGTCTTCTCTAACATTCTCTTTCCACTATCTCAGTCTTTCTCTATCACTCTCTTTTACCCCTTCTCTCCCCACCTTTCTTCCCTTAGTACCTCCAAACTCGTTCTCCAATCTCTCTCTCGCTCTCTCACTTTCTCTTTACTTTGATCTCTCTGTATCTCTATCTCCGTGTCTGTCTTTCACCTGTTCGATGGGGATGCATGTATGTGACCAGGGGGAGTTTATTGAGTGGCACCGTTTAAAAGGTTTTA
This sequence comes from Engraulis encrasicolus, assembly GCF_034702125.1. NCBI lineage: Eukaryota > Metazoa > Chordata > Actinopteri > Clupeiformes > Engraulidae > Engraulis > Engraulis encrasicolus. The sequence goes on from NC_085868.1 coordinate 2,468,975, forward strand.
TTAAAAATGAAAAATAAAAATCTGTCATTTTTCTCCGTCTCTGTCTGTCTGTCTGTCTGTCTGTCTGTCTGTCTCTCTCTCTCTCTCTCTCTCTCTCTCTCTCTCTCCCCATCGTGTCCTAGCTTTGCCAAGTACCCCTCCTCTCTCTCCCTACTTCACTCCTCTCTGGAGCCCTGAGACTCTGAGTTGGGCTGTCCTCGGCGGAGCCAGCCAGCCATCCAGCCATCTTTCTCTCCCCTCACCCCACTTTCCACCCCACCTCCCCTCCCCAACACCCCATCGCTAATAAATGGGCAGATAATGGCCATGGCCCAGGGCCCATTGTTTCACTTGAGCGTAAAGTGTTTAAAATGTATTTACCCGGCGAGGTGCCAACAATACACTCGGTATTAGGCATGTCAACGCTAGTACAAGCCGTGCGGCCGTGTGTGTGTGTGTGTGTGTGTGTGTGTGTGTGTGTGTGTGTGTGTGTGTGTGTGTGTGTGTGTGTGTGTGTGTGTGTGTGTGTGTGTGTGTGTGTGTGTGTGTGCTCGTGCGTGCGTGAGTAGTGTGTGTGCGTGTGTGTGTTCTATCATGGTCACGGTTGTGTATTTGTGTGTGAGAGTGTGTGTGTAGCTATAAAATGAATCGGTGGTGGTGTAGTGTGGTGCAGTGCAGTGCAGTGCAGTGTAGTGGCTCTCCCGCACGGAGACACTGTGAAGGGAGCAGAGTCACACAAAAGAGCCTCCACACAATCCAGCAGCGTTAGCTATGCATGCCTCTCTGTTACCGTGGCGAAAGGGAGGCTGGGGGGGGGGGGGGTTGGGGTATGGAGGGAAGGGAGGTGGGTTATGTCACACGGGAGCAACATGCACTTGCACTTTGTTTAGACAATTTCAGTTTAGACACACACACACACACACACATACACACACACACGCGTGCACACATGCGCACACAAACACTTAAACACTCGCACACACACCCACGGACGAACGCACAAACACGCATGCACACTGACAGCTTTACACAAACACACACACACTGACAGATTGACACATGTGCGCAAACACACGCACACACACATGCGTGAACATATGCAAACACACACACGCACATGCTGTATCTTGTTCTCGTTCACGCACACAAACACACACAAACACGCACGCGCACGCACGCGCGCACACACACACACACACACACACACACACACACACACACACACACACACACACACACACACACACACACACACACACACACACACACACACACATCACAGATGCTTTTTTGTTTAATTTTCAAGCTTTGTCAATCCTGCTCCTCTTCTTTGCTGGCAGTGGACGAGGTAGTGTGTGTCTGTGTGGTTGTGGGAATGTGTGTGTGTGTGCGTGTGTGTGTGTGTGTGTGTGTGTGTGTGTGTGTGTGTGTGTGTATGTGTGTGTGTGTGTGCTCGTCTGTGCATCTGTGTTTGTGTGCGTGCATGTGTGTGTTAGTGTGTGTCTTTAGGTGTGTGTGTGTGTGTGCGTGTGTGAAAAATGTCTCCCCTCAGTGCTCAGCTCTGCTCTGCTTAACACAATTGTTGACTCTCAGCAAAGGCAGCGTGGGCAGGCTAATTGGATAAGAATCCTGCCGGACACACTGATGCTGTTCACACGCACGCACACACTCATTAACGCACGCACGCACGCACACACACACACACGTTGGGGGACACTGGGCCCTTGCTGTCCTCTCTCTCGGAAAAAGGTCCCTACTACGCCAGCTGTCCTCTGCAGTGCCCGAGCCAAGGCATCCAAGGTCCCCTGAACATACACAAACAAACACGAGCACACACACACACGCACACGCACACACACACAAACATAAAAAAACACACACACACACACACACACACACACACACACACACACACACACACACACACACACACACACACACACACACACACACACACACACACACACACACACACACACACACACACACACACACACACTCCACCTAGGAGTCCCCTAGAGTGAGTGATGGACAGTAGCACAGTGGGACAGGGGCAACCAGGACAGTAGCTCCATTTACATGTACGCTAAATGGACAGCGCTAAATGGCCTTAAAGCGATATTGCACCATTTCAGAAAATGTGCTTATTTTCCACCATCCCTCCAGTTAAATCAGCGAGTTTCACCTTCCTGTGGTTCTTCTAGCGGATCTCTGACACTGGCCTGCCTTGTACCTCCAAGCTAGCATGTGTCATTGGACCAAAAGGAATGGAACCAACTAGCAGCTAGCTAGATGTCTGAAAGCTCGGGTGGTAAAACTCAATAATTGAATTCAAGTGATGGGAAAATGAGCTTGTTTCCCAAAAATGGTGGACTATTTTAACGGATCTCTGACACCTTTGAGGAGCTGTTTCTCTTCCCTGACCCATTTTTTATTACCGTAATGTATTTATTCATTTTTACTGAAATGTCTTTTCAGACCCCAGATGAAGCCTATATCTCTGAAGACACAGCCCTTGTTACAAATTTGCTGTCATAATGTATTACAAAAGAGTCTGTTTGATGTGGTAGTGCTGTGGTAGTAACGTCTTATGTCTTAGTAACGACTACCTTCAACTCAAATGTGGGGACCCAAAAAAACAAACCATTACCATCTAAGGCCTGCGGTATGCTTGCTGCAGAATACGTGTGCGCGAGCACGATTCGTGCATGAGCGTATTAACTTGCGCAGTTCATGTAAATTTTACGTGCATTAGCTACTGCAACCAAACAAGTGCGTTAACTCATTGGCTGCCTTTGGCGGCGAATGACGTAATTTCAAATAGTGACGCCCCCTGCCTTCGACGTCGTTCGCCGATAATTGCGTTTTTTTACAGCCACGCCTCGAGGACGGTCTGACCTATGTTCTGTATAAATTTCAAGCCTCTAGGCATTTTCTAACTGTTCCTGTAGGTGGCAGAAGTGTCCTTAGGAACAGTCAAGGCAGGGCTTTAGTTCAGAGCAAGAGAAAATGTGAAGACAAAAACACCCATTTTTTACTATTATAATCTCAAAAGTAGCATAGCAAAATCATTTTTGAAAGTAAAGCATCTGTGACAGTAGTCTACTTTCTTGCCCTCTGATTTTAACACAGGTAGGCTACTGATTTTAGTGTCAGAGCCTGACAAAAAAACCTTCCTCTCATGACCAAAATACAACCCCCTGTTGCTATCTAGCTAGAAGGCATTGTAGCTAGCTTGCCCAAAATACACCATGAGATGATCTGTGTGGCAACCTTTCATTTTGGATAATGTGATCAGCCTACACAACATCAGGATGATGCTTACAAAATATCATCTAACAGGAGAATGCACTGGACTAGTGGTGATGTGTCACCTCAGTTGGGAATGCTTGGCTATAAAGTTTGCTACGCTAGCTAGTTAGCTAGCATGAAATCGCTAACAACTTACAACTAAGCCTAAATAAAGGAGCCTTGGTAAGTCAACTATTTTTACTCATTCTACAGTTATTTTTATGGATCTGTATAGTATGATCAGCTTACTGTATCATCAAAAAAGACAGGGGGGTTGCAGATTCTTGGAACAGAGTAGCCTTTGTGTCTGGTCAGATGCATTCAGCTCACATGAGAAAGCATTGCACTTAGCCTCAGACCAGCTAGCCTTCACCACTCCAATCGGCTTCTGAAATGTTGGATATGTGATCAGTACTTTATCAAAAGAAAATTAATTGAACAATATATGACAAGATCACTATAGCAGAACCATGATGACAGTAATTATCAATCTGCAAATTGTCCGCTCTGCCAAAGAAGCGGGATTCGTTCTCCAACGAGGGGAGAGCACAGCCCGTATAGAGAGAGAGCACAATCAGAGGGAGGACAATGAGTTCCCGGAGTTAGGGGTTATGATTATTATGATAGTCATGATCCATTATGCGCGCCAGCAACTAAACCAAAACACCCTTGTTTTCGAGTCCACCCCTGTTATATTTCAGTATATTAGGTTGAAAAGGTCATACAAACGATCTTTTGTTCAGGCTACAGATGACAGAGGACTCTGTAATAGCATCTGATAGGTTTGGAGTTGTTAGGACGATGCCATTATGGGCAAAAACGTTTATATAGTTCTACTTCAAATGGCGTTTTCTCAGCTTTTTGGCTAGAAAGCTAGCCTGGTGAACCAGCGCCACCCGCTGGACGGCAAAATGTTTTGTCTACGGGTGGGTCTGGCCTCGCATAATGATTCAATGAAGCCAGAATGCCATGAATCTGGCAAACCAATTACAACGCAAAGATGTGTTTTGAATCAAAGCGGGCAGGGTTTTGAGGGAAGGTTGTTGTCATCAACAATCTTCGGATGTATTATGCATCGAGGCCAGACTAAATTAGACATCCACATTTAGTCTGGTTAATCAGGCTACTAGAAAGCAGCATTTTGGCGAATTCCACTTAATTTCTACAGATGATTATGAAAGAACGGAAAGGGCTAGAGAGACACTGTTTTTTTCTGATGACAGATGAGCGTCTAATCTGTGTTTTGATAGGTATGGTGTTGACATAGACACAGAACTCAATTTTCTGTGAGCCTCCAAAAAACACCCCAAATGCTGAAAAATCTCTGGCACTCTGGGTTACTCTTTTATGAAAATGGCTGGCAGCCAATGAGTTAAGTGCGATATCTTCAAACTCGCTGGGGGCGATCATAAGAAAGACTGCACAGTTCCATACGAGTGTTTCTGGCGAAAATGACGATGGCGGCAACTTTTCAAGACCGTCTCGAGCTTGTCCGAAATTACAAATATTCGATATGTGATCATACTTCGCGTGCAAATGTAGAAGTAGCAGTATCGTCTCCTTGCCCGGGGAGTCCTTATTTTGTTTTATTTACAGTCTGTGTTCCCAATTACCGGATCACAATGCTGTTCTCTCTGCCCCCTGGATGACACCGCCAGTATTTTGCGTGCAAGCATGTGCAGTCGGTTGCTCGCTGTGACGCGCGTAATTTGTGGCTCGCAGCAAGTGTACCGAGGGCTTTAGTACAAACATTATTATGTGAATTTTGGTTTGTCCAAAAATATTTTCACAATGCTTCATGCAGAATTGGTTGGAAATGTTGCTTAGACCAATGAGTCTGTGATTGGAAAACGGGACATGAGCAGATCAAATTGGTCCAAAATCTGGGACGTCTTGCACAAATCAGGATGATTGGCAACCTAAGGAACTGTGCACATTATGAGTCTACTTGCTTTTGAGAATTGCAGAAGGGAAACTCTGGATGCATGGGCAATTCAGAGCTCCATCTGTGTGATACTGATACTGCACATGTATACTTGAGGAATGTTGACTATTCTTCACACGCACGCACGCACACGCACACACACACACACACACACACACACACACACACACACACACACACACACACACACACACACACACACACACACACACACACACACACATACACACACACACTGTTGGCTACTTTTCACAGTGTGATACAGGAGAGGAGTCGAATGCTCCCAAAAGAAGAGTGATCTGTTCTTCTTTATCATTTTTCAAAATTGGTTTTATGTTCTTGTGGCTGGGAAATGCATCTTTCTGCAGCTCTTAAAGTTTTCATATCTCACACACAATAGGTATTGTACTGTGCTTCATGCGTCACAGTGTTGAGTTGAGTATATAGAATTTCACCGTAATTCTTTTTATTTGACAGCAATATGCTCACACTGCGGGATCCCAGCTTGAGATCCATAAAGTAGGCTGCTATCTATCTCTATCTATCTATCTATCTATCTATCTATCTATCTATCTATCTATCTATCTATCTATCTATCTATCTATCTATCTATCTATCTATCTATCTATCTATCTCTCTCTCTCTCTCTCTCTCTCTCTCTCTCTCTCTCTCTCTCTCTCTCTCTCTCTCTCTCTCTCTCTCTCTCTCTATCTATCTACGATGTCTATCTATCTATCTACGGTATCTATCTATCTACGGTATCTATCTATCTATCTATCTATCTATCTATCTATCTATCTATCTATCTATCTATCTATCTAAAAAACGTGTTTGTAGGCCTATAAGTATGCTTCATTTTACTTTCACTCTTCTGAGTGCTCGACAATGGTCATTAATGAGCTTTCTGCGTATCTTCTTGCATTGAGTTTTCCCAGGAAAAATTCTGCTACCTTTGGGTTCATGGCCCAAAAAAGTTTGAGAAACCCTATAGGACAGGTTGAAAGTAATATCCCCATACTTAACAGAGGTGTCTAAAGTAAAAGTAGGAGTAAAACACACCTGCCATAGTTTCCTTCAAACACAAGTAACTTCACCGAATGACTGGTCTACAGTTACTATAGAGTGATTCACCTGATTCTGTGCTGATTGGATAACGTTTGGGGGGGGTTTCTTTTTTTTTTTTAGGTGTTTAGGCTTTTAGTTTTTTTCTGCAAGAAAAATGTTTAGTCACCTCATTAGGTACAATGTAATAATAATTGATGTAACTGCGATGTACTTACACCATAAATTTACTTCTACTTTTACTCTGGTCACCTCTGATACTTAGAGATTTATTTGTTTTCCCTTTTTTGTGTGCTACAGGACCAAGGCCACTGCCTCAATTGCTGTCCTCGTTCTAGGACAGGTAACAAACAAATCATTAATGTTCCCTCCTTTTAGTGATCCTTGACCATGGGCATTGGATCCCCATTATTGCTGCTTCCTGTGTGCCATATGGGCCGGGCTTGAACCCGGTGCCTTGGCCCGTAAGCCCATTGGCAGGGATCAACAGCAGAGGTCACAGTATCCCATTCATTGGGTCACAATAGCCCTTTCACTGGGTCACGGTGGCCCATTCACTGGGTCACCCTTTACAAGATTGGGGCTGTGTGATGGCCCCCACTTTACTCTACTCTACTCTACTCTTTTTCTTCATTAAGCCAACCAACCCCCCCCTCACACACACACACACACACACACACACATACTCCCGGCCGCACACACACACACACACTCACGTACAAACACACACACACACACACACACACACACACACACACACACACACACACACACACACACACACACACACACACACACACACACACACACACACACAAACACACACACACACATGCACGGACACACATACCAACACCACACACACAACCAAGATATAGGCCTACAAATGCCTGTACACATACACCTTGACACACTTGTGTGTGCAAACACACACAAACACACGCACGCACACACACACACACACACACACACACACACACACACACACACACACACACACACACACACACACACACACACACACACACACACACACACACACACGATAATGGAGGCTGGTATAAAAGCTGCAGGGTCGTGGGAAGGGCCTGGGCAGGGCAGTCCATTATAGCGATATTTCAGGCAGGAGTCTTATTGACCGTCCCCAAAGTCACATTGTATAGACAGCCCTACTAATGGGCAAGGCCCACAATACCACAATAGACCTGCTCCGGCATACACACACACACACAGACACACACACAGACACACACACAGACACACACACACACACACACACACACACACACACACACACACACACACACACACACACACACACACACACACACACACACACACACACACACACACACACACACACACACGCACATGCACACACACACACTCACACACACACACACGCACATGCATGGACGTAAGCACACACATACATGCACTCACACACACACACACACACACACACACACACACACACACACACACACACACACACACACACACACACACACACACACACACACACACACACACACACACACACACACACACACACACACACACACGCACATGCACACACACACACTCACACACACACACACGCACATGCATGGACGTAAGCACACACATACATGCACTCACACACACACACACACACACACACACACACACACACACACACACACACACACACACACACACACACACACACACACACACACACACACACACACACACAAGAATGTCCTTTGGGGCTTTTGGAGAAAAATCAGGGGCGTCATGCATGTGGACATGCCAGCTTTCCCCTCATTTCTACATTCTTAGGTGTCATTCACCCTGTCAGTCGTCTTTCCTTATTACACTTGTGTTAGCAACCACCATGGCAGTCTCACAACCGAGAGAGACAACAAAGTTCTAAGCTGCATGTCTATGTGCTGCCTTGCCCTACTAGGAGACAAGCCTCAGGATGGAGGGAGTTCAATAGGGAACATTTTAGGCAACATTTAGAGTAACTACTCCTAAAAAGCTTTGTAAACACTGTTAATATTTATTAATGAACTGATCACAAGTTTTTTTTAGTAAAAAGATTGAATAAAAACCAAACTACAACTGCATGGTGGAGTGGGACTCGACCATGGACTGGATGAGTTTTACTGCAGAGTACTTCAATATCCAGTGGTTTCATAACTTCTGGTCTATGGAGGATCCCTATGCCAGGATTGATGCGACTGTGCTGTTTCTGAGGTGGTAGTACAGCATTTCTTACTCATTTACAAACATTTGTTAAAGTTTTGTTCCTAATGAATTAATTATTTATAAAGTATTATAAAGCTTTTCAGGAGGGGTAGTTATTCTAAAGTGTTTCCAAATTTTAAATGTCACGCCCAGTTAGGAGGCAGGAATTGATCTGACCTTGTTGCATTGGTGACACATACTGTACATAGAACGATTTATCATGGTTACCAAATTGAAAATATTTGTCATAACTACCTATTGATTCTTCTTTTACATGACATTACATTTCAACTGTTGTGTTTGTCCAAATCCATGTACAGTTATTTACAGGGTACTGCTTATAGTCCTTAGAGCAGTATGGGGTTGGGTGCCTCAAGGGCACCTTAGTCATGAAGTGTGGAGTAGAAAGGTGGGATACAAACCTGCAACCCTCTGATCCAAAGCCCATCTCCTTTGCCATTAGGCCACGGCCGCCCAACGCTGCTTCTTCTTTGCAAGCCATTGTCTCACCAGTGCCACTTCTGACCTATAGAGCACATACTTTGGCATCCACTTAACTGTGTATCTACTTACCTGTACATCCAATTTCCTGTTTATCCCATAAGTCCCCTCACCCAGCATGCAGCCATTGACCTATGCACCTGTCTAATTGCCCACTTGACTTGAAACTTGAGGACCCACTACCCATGCATGTGCTGCCTAAGCTGAGCTGGGATGCAGTGACGTGGACTTGCATAATTAGCAAAGGTGGTTTTGTATCGCCTGACTCTCGTCAGACCCTTGTTTAATTCTGCTCAGCTTCGTGAACTCACATGAGGGTCTGGAGGACCTTTGGATTCGCTCTGATCTTAAAACTAATTACAGTTGAACCAGTAAGGACTGCGGGAATTCAACATTTTAACGTAGTGTAGAACAGAAAAATAAGTGAAATATAATGTTATGCAAGTGTTTCCCCAATCTCATTCAATGATAAAAAATAAATAAAAATGAAAACACCCCTTCGGAGACCTATGCCTATGGCATTGCTCCAGATGGATGTTTGTGGAGCAAGGCGGAAGCCGTTCATCTTGTCAGGTAAGGTTTCGGATGCTTAGGAGAGCAGCTTTTCTGCGGGTTGGATAGGACTTGTTCAAGAGGAGGGAGGCAGCTGGGGATGGTGTTGAGCGGGGCTGTAGAGGAGAGGGCTCTGCAAGGGTTTTTTGGATGCTTGGGAGAGACAATTTGGTTGAAGGAGTGGTGGAGACAATTGCACATTCAACAAGGGAATTCAGGTGGTTTGAGGGGCTCCAGTTGAGAGAATCCCCAATGGTGGCAGAGATAAGTGGGGTGGGGTGTGGTGGGGGGAGTTGCCAGGTGGGTTGTTGGACCCCAGGGGACTTAGGGGAGAGAATCTGGACTTTAGTGGGTTGGGGTACGGGAGTCCTGGATGCTTTATGTTGGTTGGTGAAGTTAAGTGTATATTTTAGAGGGGGAGGCAGTTGGGGGGCAGCCAGGTGGGTTGTAGAGGCTATTCAGGTGAGAGAATGCAGGCATTGTTCCCGGCATGGTGGGCCCATGACCTTGGGCATGGCCATGGTGCCACTCACCCTCTTGTCCCTCGATTGCTTGTCCCCAAGTCCCCCTTCATATGCCATTGGTTGGAGAGTAGCCAGGTGGGTTGTGGAGGGCTTTTGAGGGTTAAAGGTGTAGTGGTTGTGTAGGTTAACCACCACTGATGATTATAGGTAGGCTACTTGAAGGTGCCCATTCACAATTGTTACCTTTTCCATGAATACTTACCACCACCATCATCAAATTTTAAGTATTGATTATGACTGGGGAAATTACTCTTTTCATACATGAAAAGGGGGGTATTTTCCATGTCCGCCATTTTGAATGTCCAGAAATAGATGTTTTTAGCTGCTGTACTTTGGTCATACTAATAAATATCAGTTTGTTATTTAGAAAATATTAACTAAAATATCAATCCAATTTGGCACCAGGCAATACAGTTTCAAAGAGCAGCATTAGTCACATCATAAAGCACTCAAGGTACAGTGAACCATTAAAACATTCTCTGAAATGGTGTTAAAGTTTTTTGTTTTTTTAATCAAACTTTGGTGATGGGGGGGGGATGAACTGGACATCAGTAAGTGAGGTGGATTTGGGTAAGAGGCAAGGCTGTTTCTGGGAGCTTGTAAGAGTTGGATTAGGGGTCAGTTATGAATGCACATTCAATGGGGGCTGGGACCTAGAGGGGAGGTTGATTCGGCTGAACTTGGGGGCTGTTGAATGTGTGGAAAGCCAGATGGATTGTTGTGGGGGGTGGGGGGTTCAGGTGAGAGAATTCTGGCTTTGTTCCCGGCACGGTGGACCCCTGACCCTGGGCACGGCCACGGTGCCACTCACCCGCTTGTTCCTCGATTGCCTGTCCCCAGATCCCCTTTCTGGTCCCTATTGTCCTTGCCGGTTCCCAACGTGGCCCTGACAAGCGGCGCCCCCGCAATCCAGATGGGACAGCCCAGATAAAATACA
>NC_085868.1:2502500-2525000 GCF_034702125.1 Engraulis encrasicolus
CACACACACACACACACGTATACATGCACATATGCACGCACGGACATACTACACAGACACAGTCCACACATTCACATACATGAATGCACTTAAACACAAACAAAAGACAAATTGATTACTTCCTGAATAAAATGAAACACCCCCCCCCACACACACACACACAAACACACACACTATGCAAAATAGAAAAGCAGAAATGTATTACCAACCAGATTAACATTTGTATTCATGAATAATCTCTGTTATTTTTAATTCCCACACCTCAGGCTACTGAGGCTAAATAACTGATGACAGCTGGAAAAAAAAAAACAGAAGCTCCCAGTTGACCAATGCCTCCATTAAGTCCTCAACGACTGAATCGTTATTTGGGAGGGAAGAGAGGGGAGTCAGGAAAAGAAGAAAGAAAAGAAAAGAAAAGCAGCTTCTTATCAGCCCTCATTGTTCGGCTCTTTTCACTAAACGGCCATTCTCTCGGCCAACACTTAAGGCCTGTGGAGCCCTCCAAATGTCAAGGTCTTGCCCTCCACCGTCAAAGACCACTGGAGGTGAGATAGCAGGTGTGTGTGTGTGTGTGTGTGTGTGTGTGTGTGTGTGTGTGTGTGTGTGTGTGTGTGTGTGTGTGTGTGTGTGTGTGTGTGTGTGTGTGTACATGCTTGAGTATGTGCGTGCACGCGTGTGAGTTGAGTGATTGTGTGTGTGTGTGTGTGTGTGTGTGTGTGTGTGTGTGTGTGTGTGTGTGTGTGTGTGTGTGTGTGTGTGTGTGTGTGTGTGTGTGTGTGTGTGTGTGTGTGTGGTGTGTGTGTGTTAGAGACAGAGAGAAAGAGAGTGGGAAAGATTGTGTGTGTGTGTGTGTGTGTGTGTGTGTGTGTGTGTGTGTGTGTGTGTGTGTGTGTGTGTGTGTGTGTGTGTGTGTGTGTGTGTGTGTGTGTGTGTTAGAGACAGAGAGAAAGAGAGTGAGAGAGATTGTGTGTGTGTGTGTGTGTGTGTGTGTGTGTGTGTGTGTGTGTGTGTGTGTGTGTGTGTGTGTGTGTGTGTGTGTTGTGTGTGTGTGTGTGTGTGTGTGTGTGTGTGTGTGTGTGTGTGTGTGTGTGTGTGTGCGCGTGCGTGCATGCTTAAGTTGGGTGATTGAGTGTGTATGTACGTGCGTGCGTGTGTGTGAGAGAGAGATAGAAAGACAGAGTGAGAGAGAGATTGTGTGTGTGTGTGTGCCTGCCTGCGTGCGTGCGTGTGGGTGCGTGTGGGTGCTTGTGTGTGCGTGCGTGCGTGCGTGCGTGCGTGCGTGCGTGCGTGCGTGCGTGCGTGCGTGTGTGTGTGTGTGTGTGTGTGTGTGTGTGTGTGTGTGTGTGTGGAGGTGAGGTAGCAGGTGGGTGTGTGTTCCCATTAGGCCCTATTGCTCCTCGATGGGTCAGAGTGGCACCACTGCCTTGGAAACACACAAGAGGTCAGTGTGTGTGTGTGTGTGTGTGTGTGTGTGTGTGTGTGTGTGTGTGGGTGTGGGTGTGGGTGTGGGTGTGGGTGTGGGTGTGTGCGTGTGCGTGTGCGTGTGCGTGTGTGTGTGTAATGAAACTTTTGGACTTAAGTGATTAATTTAAATACATTTGCAAGGGCCATAACGCTTCATGAAACGTGATAGGGGTAAGGTGTGTGTGTGTCAGAGGGCCAACCTCTCCTCCCTCGCTCTCTCCTTTCACTTTTTGGCTCTTTCCCTCTTTTCACTCTCTCACTTCTTCCTCCTTGGCTCCTTTATCCGTTTACCTTCTGTCCTTTCGCCCTCCTTTATTTCTCAAACTCTCCCTTTTCTCTCTTTTTATTCCCTCTTTCATAGTCGCCGCTTTCCCTGCCGCTCTCCGTTTCTCTTTCTCGTTCTCACTCTTAACATACCGTTCTCTCTCTCCTCTCTATTCCACTTCTCCTCTTGCTCTTTCTCTCACCTTACTCTCTCTTCTTTCTTTTCCCCAAGAAACACTGTCTCTCTCACTCTCTCACTCTCTCACTCTCTCTCTCTCTCTCTCTCTCTCTCTCTCTCTCGCTGCCCTACCACTCTCACGCTCGCCTCCATCCTCTTCACGTAGGCAGCATAAAGGCGGCCATTGTGTCTATAGGGTGCGCTGCTTTGTGTATGGATTCTTTAGGAGACCCTGTGTGCTTGTAATGAACCAATCCACCCGCTCCCTGGAGAGAGAGCATGGGATTCCTGCAGGAGGTATTAGGCGACTTGTTAATTGATTCCTGTATTGATGTTGTTGTTTGGGGGGCTGAAAGCTAAAGCTAAATTGAGGATGCACTTTAACTGCCACTGTGTGCACTGTGGAAGTTGGATGGGATTCAAACAGGGGGGCCCTCCATGTTCTTCCACCAAATCATGTTGAGTTGCTCTTTTTTTGTTTTGGCTTGCATTGAAAGGGTTATGTTTTTTGGCCTGCGTTTATTTGTCTGTCTGTCTGCTTGAGATAACAGGTTGCAAAAATAAAATAACTTAATGTTAAGTTAATTTAATGTCATGAATGTTTTTTTTAATAGTGTGTCAGTATTTCCACTGTTTCAAATAAGGTTTTTTTTAAAAATATTTTATTTGATGGAGGTCTGTGATCATGAATGTTTTTTTAATAGTGTGTCAGTATTTCCACTGTTTCAAATAAGGTTTTTTTAAATTATTTTATTTGGAGGACTGTGATCTCAGAGGGCATTTCTGATTGAGCATTCCTACAGGAGCTATTAAGGGACTCGTTAATGAATGTATTCCTGTAATAATGTTGTTGTTTGGTGGGCTGAAAGCTAAGTGAGGATCTTTAGATCCATTGTAGAAGTTGACTGGGATTCAAGCTGGGGGGCTTCATGTTCTCATGTTCTTTTCTTTACCACTCGTCGCCTTAGGATTATAGGGTTCTATCTGACTTTTGACCAGTTCTGAGATATTGAGGTTTAAAGATTTTGCACTCTGTAGATCAGAAGTGGCATATGGAATAGGTTTGTTTGATACACTAGACTTAAAGACACCTTCAATGAACTCTAAATCTGAAATATTAAAATCATCGAACATTTGGAAGTGGTGTTTTTTAAAACAGGTAAAATGTAGATAGAACCTTATTGCACTGAAATCGCAAAATGTTTTTAGGATTATAAGGTTCTATCTGCCAAAACATCAAAATTAACAATAATTTCTGAACAAAACTCATAGATTACTAATAAAATAGTTGTAACAACACTGTTTAAAGAAAATTAAGTGGTATTTCGAGATTTCAGGCCACTGTATGTATTGCTGTAAGATGCGATTTTGCACTGTATAATTGGGGCACTCAGTAGATCATAATTGGCATATGGAATATGAGACACTAGACTTACAGACACCTTAAATGAACTCTAAATCTGAAATATTTAAATCATTGAACATTTGGAAGTGGTGTTTTTTTAAGAGGTAGAATGTAGATAGAACCTTACCGCAAAATGTTTTTAGAATTATAGGGTTCTATCTACCAAAACATAGAAATTAACAATGGTTTCTGAACAAAACTCATAGATTACTAATACAATGGTTGTAACAACACTATTTAAAGAATATTGAGATTTCAGGCCACTGTAGGCCTATATATATGTATATATTGTATGTATTTATACAATACCCATAGTTAGATAGAGTTTAACCTAGATATTAGAGACCCTTGGTTATTAGGGGTTCAGGGGCTTGTCCCCCAAGAAAATGAGGGGGAAAAGTCACATTTTAACACAATACGAGAATGGAGCCCAAAAATGTATTTTTTTTTAGCCATGGCCCATGGCCCAGTGTGGTGGAGAACCTATGTCCCAAGGGCCGTAATCATCTTATCCGGGCCCGATATACTTTTACTGTTATGCAGCTTCACATGAAATATGACATATTTTGTAAAGTATTATTAGGAATTACATTTGCAATACAATTAAGTTGCATTTTCAGGGGACCTAGTGAAGGTGGGGTCTGTTGTGAAGGTGGCCGCCTTCAATATAGGCCTAAAGTGCAGGGGGAAATCCTGATTTGTTTTCATAGTACATATGCAAAAGTTTCTTCACCCCTGGCCAAGTGGTTAAGGAGACTTTAAAGCAGATTGTTACAGGTTTGAAACCCACCCTTCCACTCAGTATCTCACTCCCTGGCTGAGATGCCCTTGTGCAAGGAACTTAACCCCTTACTTCTCCAGGGACTGTAGCCAATACCCTGTACCAATACCTTGTACTGTAAGTCCCTTTGGATGAGGGCCTAATGTTATGTAATGTACTGTAAAATATATACCAGGTACAGATCTGTCAGCACTGCAATACAATTCAAATGTGCATTACAGTCAATGGTTTTGTATAGTATGGACTGCAGTAAAAGTGTAAGCTTACTTGTTAGACTATTCCAGGGCTCCATATAATAAATTACAACAGGTAGGCCTACCTGCTTTTCACATTCAGGGAATGGATATGCACAATGTTTTAAAAGTGATATTGAAATTTTATTGTGGATGATGAGCTTTAGGGCCCCCTTGGTTCTTGGGTCACTTGGCCTGGGTCGGTGTAATCTGTCATTGAGCCCACAACATTATCTTAAATGGGCCTAATATGCTAAAAGCCACTAAAAAAATCTTAACATCAGCTTAAATTTACCAAATAGTAAAGGTCCAATAGGATATGTGCTGCACATAATGTGCAGCACCTGTTCCACAGATGGCACCTGGGAAAGGCTAGCCATGGCAAGATTAGATAGAGCTAGCTAGATAGAGAGATTTTATTTTAACGTTTGCCCCATTATTGCAGTGGGAACCAAAAAGTGTAAAAATAATAATAATTAGTGACCCAAAGCCATAGTATATTAAATAGTTAGATATTACCATGCTGGTACGCCATGCGCAACCAGCGAGCACTTTGGTCAAATACAAACACTGTCTACAAGTCTACAACACGTGCGTAACGTTTACCGTCATTATACCTTCCCATATAAATAGGGACTGCTTGGCTCAGTAAAATCGACGGTGATAGCATCTCATCGTGTGATAAGGTAGGCCTAATATTGATAGCTAGTTTGGTCATGTCCATGATACTACTGGCTACTTTTTGAGCAATTCTGACCCAACGCAACGCAAAACCTAATGTTGCCTCACGTAAGCACAGCTAATTGGCAAGCATGGGATTAAGAATTGCCACGTTTGTTCTTTGAATGTGTTTCGACCTCAACTTTCTAACGTGGGCTACATCAGTGTCACCGTAAGTTGCAAGATCTGTCCAACTTGGTGCATAGCTCCGCCTTTTGCTGATTAAATAAGCGGGGGTGCATTGGAGTCGCCATCCTTGCTTTGAATGGCAATCAGAAGCTCATATTTGCAACATTTTGCAAGGCAATGTTAGCACTGAGACTGGAGACATGCGTTGGTATCATAACAAACAAAAAAACAGCTGATTAGCCGCTTTGCAAAGCTGCTACGTTCAATTGCGTCAGATAGAACCCTATAATTCTAAGTTGAAGTGCGGTTTTGCAGATAGAACCTTCTGGTTCTGAGGATTAAACGGTGAAAAATGCATAAAACGTTAAAAAACACATTCTAGGATGTAAAGCAGTGCTACTATAATATGACTATGGCAATAACTCAATTTCGACCAAAATGTCAGATAGAACCTTATAATCCTAGAGCGACGAACTGTCAAAAAGCTTGTGTTTTCAGACCATTTTATTTGTCTGTCTGCCGTTTATTTTACAATTTAACTGATACTGTATGTCATGAACATATATTTTGAAGATTTTGAAGATTTTACACGGTAAATCCTGTTGGTTAAATCATTTGAGGACTTAAAACTAAACATGGAACTTTAAACTGTGGAAGTTGGCCATTTCGTTCGTCTGTTCCCTGTTTTGTTTCTTTCTGCTCGTTAAGCACATTCTTTTTCTGAAAAACAGCGGCTCAGTGAGGAGCTGTAAGTAAGAATCAAATGTTTATGTTCCAGTTAGATGAATCACTGTCCCCACCTTCAACCTGCCCCCTGGCCTTTCTTCTTTCACACACACACACACACACACACACACACACACACACACACACACACACACACACACACACACACACACACACACACACACACACACACACACACACACACACACACACACACACACACACACACACACACACACACAATTCCCCCCCCACACACACTATTCCCCATCCACAGCACCTTTCTCTAGTTTTACGCTTGGTTTTAGCCTTCTTAGTGTTCAGCTCTCCTCTTCAGATGTGGTTGCCGGAGCTGGCACAGCCATGAACTGGTGCCCTTTGAGGATCATGCGATTAGAACTTAATCAAAAGTTCAGCAGGGTTCTCATGATGATGTCACAAACATCCTAAGGGGTCTTTAACATAGAGTTCTATGGGAACTATAGAATGTTCATGTTACATTCTAGAATCTAGAATCTTCACCAGTCGAGGAGCTAGGCTAAAGGATGAAGGCCTGCTTTGCAAGCGTATCTGCCCTAATGTGTTCATTCCCTGTTGAAGATTATTCTCAGCTGTGTTTTTATTTCTTTTCTCATGTGTATATCATGAGAAGCCACTTCTTCACGCTGTTGTTATGTTTGCATGTGTGTGTGTTGCTCATTTGAGCCGTTATTGCGTGTGCGCACGCGCGCAAGTGTGTTTGTGTGTGTGTGTGTGTGTGTGTGAAATCGCCCGGTTTAGCAAGCCGTGCTTCAAAGCTTCGACTGAAAACCAAGTGGCAGTTTGTGTTGACTTAGCACTGATATTTTCATTATTATTATGTCTGACGCACTGTACTTATCATCTTATGCATGCATATTTTTTACATTCACACTCCATATCTCCTGACTGTACGCAACTTGTTATCAAACATGGAGGACAAGTGTATGCTGGGAACGAAGGCAGTGCAGTGAGAACATCACCTGTTTCCCATACACCTCATCCTCCTCCTCTTCCTCCTTCTCATCTTCGTCAGAGTGTTTAGACTTCAAGGCCTGTTGGAATTTTTATATCGCCCCTTCGCTTCGCTTTCCTCCTCCATTTTGCCTTTTCTCTTTTTCCCCCCCTCCATCCATTTCGCATGAGCAGCCTTTTTCCGCCTCAGCTTCGATTTCAAACCAAACGGAAAAAAGGTCTCTCGCCCTCCCTCCTGAATTTACGAGGACCAACAAAAAAAGAACGAAAAAAGACAGAAAAAAGAAACACGCCAGACGTTGGAATGTTGACCTGCCCCTTCTCAAAACAAAGTCGCCGTTTTTGTTTTTTTTCAACGCGCGACCTAGACAGAGACATCTCTCAGACGGACATAGCAGCAGCATATTTATATGTCACTTCGTCAAGCGACACAACAGTTCCCTTTTTCGGGAAAGAAATGTCACAACGTTAATAATTTTAACTGGAAAGTGTGTTTGGCTTCTGGACCTGCCTCCGGTCCGGATGGGGTGGATCCGGGCTGGCGAGGCCGTCAAGAGCACCCCCTTAACTGGGTGCCAAGTGTCGGACTTGTCCCTGTTTCGCCTCTCTGGTCTGGAGGTCTGAAAAACATTCATGGCTCACTCGCCCGCTCTGGTTCGTGTTAGTTCCCGAGGTGATGCATGATTGCACGGTACATCTTTAAAACCCACTTTACTCTACCACAGCACTCTCAGACCACCACCTCATTATGGCCTACACACACACACACATGCGCACGCGCGCACGCACACACACATGCATGCATGCATACATACACAGTAGAGTACATACACACAAAAACTCACATGCACACTACCTACTCAAACACCACCCACCCACACACACACACATAAAAACACACATGAACACACACATTTACACACACATACACACACGCACGCACACGCACCCACACACATACACACGTACACACACATAGATATCATTTTTACACACATATGCACACTCATATAAACACAAATACACATGCATGCATCACCTACAGTACGCCTACACACATACACCGACCCCTGACTCATACCACCTACAGACAACACACACACACACGCACACGCGCACACACACAAACCCCAAACCCACACCACCCACCATTAAGTTGAGGTGAGCCAGCCAGCAAGGCCACCCTGCGAGCAATTTTGTGTGTGTGTGTGTGTGTGTGTGTGTGTGTGTGTGTGTGTGTGTGTGTGTGTGTGTGTGTGTGTGTGTGTGTGTGTGTGTGTGTTTATAGTCTCTTGATTTGTGTTGGAAGCACACCGGAGTGGCACACGCACATGCACACGCACACGCACACGTACACACACACACACAGGATGCGCATTCTCTTCGGGCAGGGAGGTCTTTGATGCTCTTCTCCTCTCTTCTTTTTCTTCTTCTTCTCTCTTTTCTCACGGGAGGTCTTCCTCTGTCCGCCTGAAATACACACACTTATTCACACACCCACTCACATACACACAAAACACGCACACACACACGCAAACACACAATTTTACAAACCAAATTTCTGTCTCTCTCTCTCTCTCTCTCTCTCTCTCTCTCTCTCTCTCTTTCTCTCTCTCTCGCTCTCCCTCTCTCTCTTCCTCTCTCTCTCACACACACACACACACAAACACACTCATTAAGGCACAGCTACACCAACACACCAGCTCTCTCCGATCCGCTCCGCTCTGCTCTGGGTATGTTGACCGACCTAACATCCATCCATCCTGCCAAGCCAAGCCAAGCCAAGCTATGGCGAGTTAAGGAAAGCCAAGTCAGTCCGGCCTGGGCCTGGTCTCACCTCTCTCCCGTCTGGCTTGTCTAATTTCCTGGAACGAGTGAGTGTGTGTGTGTGTCTACGGGACGTGTTTTCTAATGCCACAATGTGAGTGTGTGTGTGTGTGTGCTTATGTGCCTGTGTGTGTTTGTGTGTGTGAGTTTCTCGCGTTCCCAATGTGCTTAGTCTTCTAGTACCATATATCTGTGTGTGTATGTGTGTGTGTACTTGCCGTACGTGCTTGTGTGTGCGTTTGTGTGTGTGTGTTCCTCACGTTCCCCATGTGCTCAGTCTCCTAATGCCACATATGGCTTTTCTTTCATGCCCTGCGTGCCGGGGACACCAGCAAGGGGTCCTTTCCGGGACGAGATAAATTAAGCAAACCTTTGGAGGCACTGCGCTGCCCATGAGCTTGTGTGTTTATGTCCACAGCCAGAGAGATATGGCTCGGTGTATTTACTTAATTACGGCAGGGGAACCGTAGACCCTGCATGCGCTCCTACCCTTCACTCTGGTTCTTGGAAAGTGCTTATTTTCGTATTCTTGATGTGAAGTCTTAATCAGCGTGAGGAGTAATGCTCAGAGCATGGCGAGTGTTGGTGCAGAAAGCCCACTGAACCTTCAGCATGGAATTTCAAAACAGGCTACACTAATATAATGTTTTTTTGTCACTTTCACAAATTTCTCTATCGTTTTTTTAATATATTGAGTCTTGAACGCTTATACATTGAAATTTCTGATCTGAGAGAAGACCAATGAAGCGCTGTGTATTTACTTGGTTTATTTAATTTCTACTGTGGATGATTTGTTCAGTTCCTGGAAAGTGCTTGTTTTCCTACTCTTGAAGTGAGACCCTAATCAGCCTGAGGTGTTTGCAAAGCATTTGAGTGATGGTTATGAAAAACATACATGTATGCATACATACATCATTAAATTGTAAAAAAAGGCATTTGATTTGGTCCTGAATTCTCAGCTTTATCCTCATTTTGTGAAAGAGTATGTGCATTTCTCACATGTTCTAAAAAAAACATGCTTAACATACGCGTGACTGTTTTGGATGAATTATGTTACATGGATCCTTCATTCGGTTCCTGGAAAGAGTAAATCTTGCAGTGCAGTGCTGTGCATATGATAGTAAGTCTAAAAGAAACAGAAAATACAATAGGCTTTTTCAAGGATTTATTGTTTTAAAAAGAAAAAACGTAGTTGTTTTGGTCTCGTTATCATCCTCAACATTGAAGCAGTGATTTCACCAAGTCACTAAAGCTAGGCTCAAACTACACGACTAACGATTTTGTGTCTGATTTTGACGTCAGGTTGCGGTGCACACATAAAGAGAATCGCAACTGTCAACCTTATCCCTGATCATGACCACCCAAGATGATGCCCAACTTTCTACTTCCAGCCGCAAATGTCAAACAGTGTTTGATTTCTACGATTTGCGATCGGTGACTCTTTTTAAGCTGCCAAAGTTCTATCTTAGAATGTCGCACACAACGAGGAAATCCCGCCCGACAATCGCTTGTGATCGCTTCCGATCCACCGATTGTCGTAAGGGGGGTTTTCAGCCGAGAATCGGGACGATAGTCGTGTAGTTTGAGCCCGGCTTTAGTAAATAGACATACCTACGTCATACCTGCAAAGCTCTGTGTATTTATTGCATTAGGGCACATACCTCATACCTTTGTAGATATGGCTTTGTGAACATTTGATCAATTAAATTAATGTGGGCCTCTGGTTCCTGGAATATAAAACAAATACATCTTTACATCCCAACCATCATGATGACTATGCAGAACATGGGATTTTGGCCCAGGAACATAACCCAATGGAATTTTACTTTCCTATTTTTCTACAATTTTTCTACAATCACATTGGTTCTTTTTAAAGTAATTTTTTACTCAATTTCAGTGCATGTATAAGTAGCCTCAGTGGTTTTCAAACTGGGGGGCGTGAGGGGATGTTAGGGGGGGGCTCGATAGGTTGGCAGGAAAAACAAAATAAATAATTAAATAAATTGAATAACTAAGTTCGCCAAAATAAACCAAAAATAACCTTAACAATATATTGTCCCTTCATTATTTTCACAGTCTCTTCTACTTCATCTCTGACCATTACAACTATTATCATTATAATCGTATAGGCCTATATCCCTGTGGGACACTGACTCCCAAACATAGACTATGGTTGTGTAAGTGGTGCACAGAAAAAAAACTGTGGCAATATGGCTCTGTATATTTACCTTATTACTAGGGGACCGTGGAGCAAGGGTTTACTGCTTCTTGGAAAGTGATTACCTCCGTAATTGATGTGAAATTCTTTGAAGAGTATGTGTGTGAGTGTAGCCTTACACGTAATACAGGAGTTATTAAGTTTAAAAACATTTATTTTGTACATTTCTCCTTTAATCCTCACCACTTGTGAAACAGTAAATTCTCTACAATGTGTTGAAAAAAATATGTTTTACGTTTTTTTTCTGAATTTCGAATCTGTAATGCATCGTCTGTGTGAATTTGGTAACTCTGTGATGGTCTTTTTTTCAGAAAGTGCACTCAACTCAACTCCCAACTATTTTTTACAAGGTCTTCGGGTGCAAGCGAACAGCAAATTTCATATTTAGTAGAAAAGCCACACTCTCGGGTGTAGTTGTTGTATTTTATTCCAGTGGGTTAGTATGACAGACGGCCTAAGTCTTCCTCAGCATCTTCTCTGTGAGGAACAGTACTGACATAGATCATGAAAACTCAAACTCAAAGGAATTTTGACTTCAAAGCCCAAACACCTATAGACCTACAACGGACCACAACGTCACAGTTTCAATATTTCATGGCCATTTTATCACAAAACAGTATTTGACTGTTATTATCACGAATGATCAAGTCATGCACTTCCTGATCATGTCATGTCAAGTCTCGTAGGTTAGCCTAATCAAAACAAGCCTTCTTACCAGTGTTTTGCTACTCATGGAGAAGGAGTTTTGCTGTTATCAATTTTCAAAAATGAATGTGAAAATGGAAGATTGGAGCGAAAAATAGCACAACACAAGTGATAGCAGCGGCAGCAAGCTTTGGGTGAGCATGTCTACTTTTTTCTACAGAGAAAAACAAATGCCCATCAGGAGATACAGTGGTGCTCATATGTTTACATACCCCAGAATATACGCTTTCTCTGCGATTTCTCTCAAAATATGACGGATTACACAAAACCTTTTTTTTTCACTCATTGCTAGTGACTGGCTTAAGATATTTATTAGCAATATTCTGTGTTTACTCTTTCAAAAGCATGATTCACGACCCAAACTACCCAAATTACCCTGTTCAAAAGTTTACATACCTTAGTTTCTGATGCTGAATATGGCCCTGCTTAACATCAAGGACCGCTCTAAATTGTTTGTGGTAGTTGTGGATAAGGCTCGTAATGTTCTCAGATGACAAAACAGCACATTCTTCCTGGCAGAATGGTTGTTTCCTATAATATCTTTGGGTGTCTTGCTGGAACCTCACATTTGAGGTTTCCCCTGAGTGGCTCAATGATGTTGAGATCAGGAGAGTGAGATGGTCGCTCGAAAACCTTCATTTTATTCTTCCTGAAGCTAATGATGGGTTGATTTGGCTTTCTGTGTCGAAATAGGCACTGTTGGAATTTCAATTCAGAAATGCAATATGAGGGGTTTGGTTGGAATCAAGCCAATGGGCAAGGGAATCATTGCATTGCAATGATCATCGCAAGGGAAATTGTTCAGGAGGCATAGGACAACCAAAAAAATAACTTCAGGTGAAATGTAGGACAACATGAAAAAATGTTTTAAACTGTACAGGAAAGAGGCACTTGAGGAAAGATGGGCTGTTGGGGGTTGCCAGGAGAAAGCCATTACTACAAAAATGCAAACATGTTATTTTGCATATGATACACCAAATAACATAGTGAGAAGCATCAGAATGCATCTGACAAAGTCATTTGGAAAAATTAGATCAATATGGAACTTTTTTCAGCCACTATTAACAGTACCATTTGGAGAACAGTCAACGGAGCCTATGATGAAAGTTACAGCATCCCTTCTGTGAAACATGGTTATGGACCACTGATGTCATGGGGACATTTGAGTTACAAATGCACTACACTTTTGGTCCATACTCACAGAATGATGAATACATTGCCCCGTGAAAAATACTGGAGGAAACTTGACACTCATCAGCCTTGAATCTGCACATGGTCCATTGTTTGGACATGCCAACATGACAATATTTCAGCACAGAAAGCCAAATCAACCCGTCATTAGCTTCAGAAAGAATAAAATGAATTTTTTGTGCGACCGTCTCACTCTTCTGATCTCAACATCATTGAGCCACTCAGGGGAAACCTCAAATGTGAGGTTCCAGCAAGACACCCAAAGGTATAATAGGAAACAACCATTTTGCCAGGAAGAATGTTCTGTTTTGTCATCAGAGAGCATTAAAGCGATGGTTCGGAGTAGAATCACCCTAATGCCATTTGAACCGTGACACCCATCCACCTTTACACCCGAAGTGTTTTCTGCCGCAGGCTTACATCAACAGAGTTGCCGTGTTATTCGATGTTTATTCCGGATAGCTTGACTCAAGCGCATATGGATCCTGGGCACCGTCTCCAAACTTTCCCCACAAAAATAACATGTCATGACACCAAACTTCTACAGTATAACAAATGTGGTTTGTACTCAAAAAAAGATGAATTTGAAACTTTGTACATAGTCCAGGAGTTTATTAGTAACAACACACAAGACGATTAGCTTTTCTGCTGCTAAACATCCGTCGACGTCACTTCCTCCAGCTGGGACTTTGTTGATGGAAACAAATACACGTGAGTCCGGAAGGCGGAAAACTCAAAAAGACAGCTTGTGCTACAACTAGAAATTAACCACTTCGGATTTAAATTTTACTACGTTTAATAAATAGAAGACGATGCCACACTCGTGCATATATCCTGGCTGTGGACTAAAACACAAACCTTACAATAAAGAAAGTTTCCAAATATTATGCCATGCTGTGGACAGTCCCAGCTGGAGGAAGTGACGTCGACGGATGTTTAGCAGCAGAAAAGCTAATCGTCTCGTGTGTTGTTACTAATAAACTCCTGGACTATGTACAAAGTTTCAAATTCATCTTTTTGTGAGTACAAACCACATTTGTTATACTGTAGAAGTTTGGTGTCATGACATGTTATTTTTGTGGGGAAAGTTTGGAGACGGTGCCCAGGATCCATATGCGCTTGAGTCAAGCTATCCGGAATAAACATAGAATAACACGGCAACTCTGTTGATGTAAGCCTGCGGCAGAAAACACTTCGGGTGTAAAGGTGGATGGGTGTCACGGTTCAAATGGCATT
Organism: Engraulis encrasicolus; assembly: GCF_034702125.1. NCBI lineage: Eukaryota > Metazoa > Chordata > Actinopteri > Clupeiformes > Engraulidae > Engraulis > Engraulis encrasicolus. Next base: position 2,516,571 of record NC_085868.1, read on the forward strand.
AGGGTGATTCTACTCCGAACCATCGCTTTAAGAGCCTTATCCACAACTACCACAAACAATTTAGAGCGGCCCCTGATGTTAAACAGGGCCATATTCAGCATCAGAAACTAGGGTATGTAAACTTTTGAACAGGGTCATTTGGGTAGTTTGGGTTGTGATCATGCTTTTGAAAGAGTAAACACAGAATACTGCTAATAAATATCTTAAGCCAGTCACTAGCAATGAGTGAAAAAAATGGTTTTGTGTAATCCTTCATATTTTGAGAGAAATCGCCAAGAAAGCGTATATTCTGCTGGGGTATGTAAACATATGAGCACCACTGTATTAGTGGATAGCAGTTCATAAGATATGACTGTAAACATTACATTAGTAATGATCCAGGTGTTTTTTTTTTATTCAAGTAATTTACTTGGAAGCAACTGGATGTCTTCTTGGGGCATAACAAATAATTTAGATCCTCAATTTGAACTTGGAGAGTCAGAGGTACTTGGAAACATACGTATTTCACCTATTTTCAACAAGCCCTGTAATGTGTAGGCCTAACATAAAATATTCTGTAACTGTTCAAAAAAGTTGACAATTGATTAAACTGGCTGGCATTCAGACGATAAAACTTGAAACAAAGGCTCGCACTCAATGTGTTATATTACCTGTTCAGGCCTTGACGAAACTAACAATAACAGGAAGCATAGACCCATCAACATTTTACATAGTACACAACATAAGCTGTCCACATTATTGTCAAATGCTTTTATTGCATGCACAAAACAACATATCAGTATGATAAATGAACCAGTCAGTTCTTGGGTGTTTGAAAAGAGCATGAAAAACAGCAATAGAAAACAACAGTAAAACATACACCAGCACTTTCGTGTGAGTACCATCAATAACGCAGAAACATCACAGCCTGACAACGCTTTGTTTTGGGAGCGGAGCTAGGAGAGTCGAGCACTCGGGAAGATTAGTGTGTCAATCGTTTGGCTCCTCATCAGAGGGGGCTGGGGAGGGAGCTGTGAGGATGAAGAGATGAAGAGAGTTTAGGGTAAGAGAGAGAGAGAGAGAGGGGGGGAGAAGAGGTGAGTGAGAGAATGAGATAGAACAAGAGAGAGGGATGAAGATTGAGTGGGAGAGGGAGAAAGAGAGAGGGGTAGAGATAGAGGTAGAGAGAGGTAGAGAGACAGGGATGAAGGGAGAGAGGGGCTCCATTGAAAGCCTGTGTTTACACACAGCCTCCGCTCTAAATCAATAGGCAGAGCGCATGATGAAAGGCATTCTTGGTGGCTCTCCTCTCTTCTTTGTGTCCGCGCCGCACCACAGCAAAGGGGCACGTCAGCTGTGGATCACCTGTACGGAGATTAATGACAGAAGAAGAAGAGAGGGGCAGAGAGAGAAAGAGAGAGAGAGAGAGAGAGGAACAGAGAGGATGAATGCTGTTTTTACAGAGGAGTAAAGACGCAAGAACCCCAATGATAACACATGGGGAAAGAAAGAAAGAAAGAAAGAAAGAAAGAAAGAAAGAAAGAAAGAAAGAAAGAAAGAAAATGAAAAGGAAGTCAATGAATATTTGTACAGATGACAAGAGAGATAAGAACTCCAATGATCAAATAGGGGGAGAGAGAGAGAGAGAGAGAGAGGTAGAGATAGAGAGAGAGAAGAAAGAAAGAGAGAGAAGAAAGAAACAAAGAAACAAAGAAAGAAGGAAAAGATAAGAGAGAGTCAGAGAGAGAGAGAGAGAGAGAGAGAGAGAGAGAGAGAGAGAGAGAGAGAGAAGGAACATAGAGGAAAACAAGATGAGAAAAGAGCAGCGAGAGAGAATAAGGAAGGTTGCAGGAACGATAGAAATAAAATAACGAGAGGAGTGGGGAGGGGGAAATGAGAAGCAGTACTGATGAACCACAATAATCACATATGGTCTTGTCAACACTGCACCCCCAATAATGACACCAGCAGTGTGAGGTGGGAGGGAGGGGAGGAGAGTCGGGAAGGAGGGAAACAGGAGGTTGGGAGGGAAGGATGAGATAAGATATGGAGGGAGCAATAGCAGTAACAGCAGAGAGAGTAGAGAGAGAGAGGTTCCATTGGCCCATTGTTTCCATGTTCTATTATTGGGGGGAAATCCCCCTTTAGGCAGACCTAGGCAGACCTGAGGACTGTTCTATTCAATGCTAGGAGCATTATGACACGCCACTTTAGGCAGACCGGAACCTGGTCATGTTAGGTGCCCATAGAAACCTATTATGTTGGCATATCTCTATACTTAAAGAATCTCTGGTAACAGGGGAGTGAAACCAGGAGAGACACATGCTGTAGGGCTCGTAGCCTCTTACTGCAGATGGGGTCGCCGGCGGGCCTATTCACTATTTGCTGAAATTGCTCAACTACATCAAAACAACATTGCTATGGCATTACAGAGAGCCTTAAGGAACAGATAAAGATAGCCAATACAATTTTGGTGACAGTCAGGTTATAACATAGGCTCTGTGCTAAGGGGTTAAGAAAGGGGCATACATAGTGTTGCTACCTGTTTAGGTTTTTCCTGATTGTCCAGGAAAAAATATATACTTCCCGGGACAATGAATGAAGGATACCATTGCGAACAAGCAAAAAGGTCGATTGAGTTTGAAATGTCCGGGATTTTTTTCAGACAGAGGCATATGTAAAGGCTTCAGCCAAACAGAAATATACGTAGAGTGATAGATTTGAGTGTGTGTGTGTGTGTGTGTGCATGTGCACGCGTGCGAGCATGCATGTGTGTGTGTGTCACATAATACAGGAAAGATATAAACACACACACACACACACTCACACAGATGTGTGTGTGTGACTCACACAGGACATCCCCTCTACTTGCCTTGTTGTAGCGTGTCCCTGTCACTTAGGAATCCCCCTCACTGTCACTCACTGTCCTCTGTCTGCATGCGGCGCTGTAATCAAAGCATGCTGAGAGTAACTGCAACCCTATGAGTTGGCCCAGTGCTATGCTGTCGCGTGGTATCTCCTTGTTCATCTTGATCACGGATCCGCATGTGTGTGATTGTGATGAAAGTGGTCTGTGTGTCTGTGTAATGAAAGTGTTGTGTATGTGTGTGTGTGTGTTAGGGCTTTGACTTGTGCCCCAAAATCATAGTCGAAGTTCGTTTCTAAATTAAAAACGATATTCGAATATATTCGAATATTTATCCATATTTTTACCATTAAAATTGCCCCAGTTAGACCTGATGTCAAGCTGAAGTTGTTCTTTCCCCCAGTCAGTAGTAAAAGGCTATTCCAACCAGAGATGTAGCCTAATGGCCCATTAACAACATGCATTCAACCAGCCATTATTGTTTAGCGATCGTTCAGCACTTATAAGAAGACGGTACTTAGAGGTGTGAATGCAGATTAAAACATGGCAAAGCTAGCAGCCATGTAAAACGTGTAGCCCAAGTTAAAATTTTAATTGGATCATATGGGAATCATGAGAATTGAGCACACAGCACCAATATCAACAAATATGTATTTATTTTCTATCACTAATGACGGACATTTAGGTAGTGTGTTTGTAGGTCCAGGTAAGATGACTGCTCTCGTCTAAAAACGAACATTACACAAACTAGCAGTGCGCTAAAAACATGCTAAAAGCATGCTAACAAAATCATCACCTGGAGTCTGCCTGATCTGACACCCAGACCAACGAAGCTAATTTGGTCAAAATCCAAAAAACAAGAAGTTATTATCTTACTCTTGGCGTAATCGCAGGTACTTGTGGGTTGAATCACATAATTCCAGAAACTCGTCAACAACTCCAGAAAGTAATGTGATGATGCTTTGTTTATTAACTGCAGCCATTCACTTGAATGGAACTCTGCAGCACTCATCTGCTTGTTATGCGGACTCTGGGGGAGACTGCCTGCCGCAAGTGTCCTGCTACGGAACACAGAGAGATGAGCCACGCACGCGACTCTCCTCAACACAGCTGTAGTGATTAACCAGCCATGGAAAAAATAAATTGAGACTGTGAATTGCGATGTTTACAAGGAAATGATTTTAATCAATAACAATGAAATACCCAAAAAAGCAATACCCATGTCAGATTCGAATATTAATGGCCAATTAATATTCGTTCGAATGACTCGAATTTTCTTAACATTCGACTTATATTCGAATATCGAATATCGAAGTCAAAGGCTTAGTGTGTGTGTGTGTGCGTGCATGTGTCTTGTCTGTGTGGTGTTATGTTATTGCTACACAATAAGGGGAGAGTTTGGGAAAAGTATTGTGGCCTGTGTGTGTGTGTGTGTGCGCTTGTGCGTGCGTGTTTCTGTGTGCGTCCTGGTATTACGACACAAGCAGGCACCAAATGTCCCTATACCGAAAGATAGTAAGATAAAGAAGCCACATATGGTGCTCCCCAGCCACTTCCCCTATGTGTGACTGAGTGCGTATGTGTGAATATGCGGCAGCACGGTTGATATTCAATTAACCAAAAAGGACCCATGTTACTCTATTTATTGAGTTGCACTGGCTACCTATCTCCTCCCGGATCAAGCACAAGGCCTTGACCCTTGCCTACAAAACCATTGCAGGAACGGCCTCAGCTTATCAGAAGGACTTGCTAAAGCCTTATGTTACTGGAGGACAACTGCACTCCTTAAAGCAACACTTCGTTTTTTTGGACACATGACCTCATTTCCGAGTCAACCAGAGTGTTAGAAGTGTGTCCAGATTGTTTTTTTTTTAAATTTCATGCAGTCCTTGTAAAACCACAGGTCGATGTTGCTAGGCTAGCCCAAGTGATCCACTTTTGCTAGCATGACCCAAAAAAGCAGTCTTGACAAATTCAATAAGCAATCAAATCACATCAATTATTATGCCAGGCTGAGGATGTGAAGGTTTGTGGTGATAGCATACTGTTTCAAATAACACTGACCTTGCCTTACATGTTTTTTTTGTAATACGGGGAACTAGTTTCTCCTAGTCAGCGGAATTTTACCTTGCTCTCGGCAGCTGTCATCAGATGTAAACCCACTTCAACAGTGAGACGCCAGCTAGAACTATTGTATAGTGGATTATAAACCAACAACTAGGCAACATGGTAAATAAATGTGCATATAAAAATTGTGACAATAGAGCCCATATATACAGAAACGTTTTCATTATTTTCCTGTAAAAGACCCGGAAAGAACAAAACTCTAGTTCCTAGCTGCAGGAGATAGACGTAAACACATCAGACGCTACGTAACAGGGTGATCTGCAGTGATCATTTCAGCCCTGACGACTTCATAAAGTCCATCAGAATGTTCGCAAAGAAAAGTCTGAAAACATCTGCGGTGCCATTCACCTTCCCTGGTATGCCGAGGACAGCCAATGTGATAGCCTACCAACAGTCTCCGAAGATCAGGTTTGTAGGCTTACAGGCGTACTGCTGCTGCCACGGTAGCAGTGTTTACTGATGATGATTTTGCTAACGTTACCTAAAACATTTGCTGTGCTTGACGTGCTATGGCTGGTGTGCCTTCATTGTAATAGTTACACTGTAGTTACATAAACTTATGCGACAGCTTCATTCTTCAACTAGGGAACAACTCACAAAATATTTTGATAACTTACCGCATTGACAACTGGCCATTGTGTCCAGCAGGTTTTCTCGACTGAGTATGCAATCTCCATCTCTTGCATTTGTGGGGCAACTAAGTCCCAACTCGGCAGCAAAAACATTCTTCTTCCGTCTCCAATGCCTTGCAATTTCGGCACTGACACCACACCAATCCCCTGTTATTCTGTTCCGACTTTCTCCTACAGTTTCAGTGGCTGCCTCATACAGACGCGCTCTCTCGTTCGGACCTTTTCAAATCCATCTTAGCTCTTCTGCACAGTAGGCTATATTCCGGCTCGTACAGGTATGCTTCTGAATTTGTTCGTCCTCGTCATCAAAAGTGTCGGGTTCTCCGAACATTGCCACTCTTTTTTATGATCAGGGTTCCTCTGATCGTAGGTCTGGCAGACAGCTGCGCTCAAAACAAACTTGGCAGTGAGAACCAGTAACATTGGTACTAGATATCAGTCCGCAACTGCCAAACCAGAAAGTACAAATTGCTGTGGGTGAGCAATGTAATTCTAAAGGGCCGTACACACACGTCGCTGCTTTTTACTCGCTACTTGCTCACTCGCCTACTTGCCACTCGCTCTGGGTGATTTTGTTTACTGGTTGTCATGGTTCCCAGTGTCCGCGCCAATAACGTCCGTACGAAACAAAATGTAGGCCTACGCTGTTTAACGTTGATCGTGTGGTGTGCACAAACTTTGATGGTGTACACTGTATGTATTCTCCTCAACACTTTTAACCAAAGCGTGATGGCGTGCAGAAGTTGGGTGGTCGGAACACCACAGGGGCAACGTCACCTGTCAATAATCTGTATTCTGCATTCCAATTGGTTACTCGCTTAACTCGCGTCGCTCGAAGATAAAATAAGTTTATCTCGGAACCCGCCCACATCGCATCGCTTGTACTCTCCTCGCCTCCTCGCCTACTCGCCAGCGAAACTCGCTGGAACACGTAGACATTCTATTGACTTCATCCGCTGAGCGAGTAACTAGCAGCGACGTGTGTGTACGGCCCTTAAGGTTGGTTTACTCCCTAAATCTCTCTATCAATGTGGGTATTTGTATCGATAGCCTGGCCAGGTAATTGACATGCTTTGAGTGTTTATTGAATTTGTTGAGACTGCTTTTTTGGGTCATGCTACCTAAAGTGGATAACTTGCGCTAGCTTAGCAACATTGACCTGTGGTTTTACAATGACTGCATGGAATTTTAAAAAATGATCTTGGCACACTTCTAACACTCTGGTTGACTCGGAAATGAGGTCCTGTGTCGCTTTAAAACCTTCAGGGCTATTTTTGAGGTTTTTTGAGGTTTTGCACAAAGTCTACTTAAATGGTTCCTGTGCCTGCATACTTATCATGAAGTGGCTGGTACCATTTGAAAGTAGAGACTCTGTAGAATCCACAGGAAGTGACAGGAAGATGTTGTGATGTACTGCCAAGGACTTACAGGGGTTTGAACATCTTTTTTTCTGACAGGCGGTTTTAGAAACTCTTGGAAATTACTACATTTCAGCAGTTTAGCAGATACATTTTGCCTTGGAAACAAATTTGATACTTACTCACAGGTCTACAGAAGCTATTTGTCAAAGGGGATCTTTTTACAGCTATATATGATCTTTCCCAAGACTTATTATGTGTGGATATGCACATGCGTTTCGCCATGTGTTTTATTGTAGACCTTTTGATTAGTCAAAATGCACCCCACAAATAAGGTCTCACTGTTCAATAACATTTTGAGTTAGAAGCCTCCTGATGGTCTCAAATGAAAGCTTACTTCTTGAGGTGTTCTACAGTCATCTGACTTAGTTGGATATGCCTTTTGGGTAGTATTACAGAGATGTTACTGTACTGTACGGTACTGTACACTATGTACAGTAAAAACATGGGAAGAAAGGGGCATTCTTGAGCAGATTTGAGATTCCTCTGTCCCTGGGTGTGACACAGAAGAGCTATATGACTCATTTGAAAACCTGGACTCTAGACTATCATCCATCCTGAATGGAGTTTCTAGTTCTTGCTTTGAGGGAGCTGCAGTCATTCAAAGCAAATGAGCCAACACAAAGCTGCGTAAAACAGGACCTGCCTACTTCTCTTCTAAGGCTTGTCTTTCAGGGCAGGAATGTCACAGAGCCACTCCAGTGGTACCCATGTAATCAGCAGGGTCTGAGGATCATGTGGAATACCATTGATCCTATGCAATATATGGAAGTGTAGGCAAAAACAGCACAATTCTTGAGGGAAAAAAACGTGATCGTTTTTTTTCCACAATAAAGTGGTTTAGTTTGAGTGGAGTTGTACAACTTGTGGTTGAAATACAGTAAAAAAAAAAAAGACAAAAAAAAAGAATACACTTTCATAAACCTTGGATTGTAACAGACATTTTGAGACCATGGGGATAAGGATATGTTCATGTTTGGATGTCCACTCATCCTAGGAAGGTAGGGACACATCAGGCGGGGGTGCTTGGGAGGGTCAAATTTGAAAGTTGACATTGTGTAATAAATTGATAATAATGCACATAAAATATGTTCAAATCTCTGTATAGTAGTGCTAGGTGTGTTCCTGAGGGTCTACGCTTTCCAATGATAGCCTATATGATGTTCCTGGGTTTAGTACACCACCTGGATTATAAACAATTGCAGAATGAAGACCAAGTTGAAGTTCAAAGTCATTCGGGTCGCCACCGGGTTGCCTTACCGTCAAGGGGTTTTAAGCACAAGCTGTCTGGCTCTGCCATCCAGTCGCTCTAGGTAGTCAAGACTGTTCTCCGTTGTACCCAAGTGGTGGAACAGTCTCCCAGAGGCAGCAAGACTAAGCACATCTCTTGCAGCCATTAAGAAGCAAG
>NC_085868.1:2532500-2542500 GCF_034702125.1 Engraulis encrasicolus
GTGTGTGTGTGTGTGTGTGTGTGTGTGTGTGTGTGTGTGAAACGTGAGAAATGACAATTTAACCCTTTATCTCCCAAACGCACCATGTGCTCCATCCTTGCCAGTAAAAGAGCTTACCCATAGCTGTGCTCTATTCAACCGTGGGCACACACATATGGACACATGCACACACATACACCACACTACATATATCTTTACAGCACACATGGTCATCTTTCAGGTATTTCCCAAAAACACACAGTTGGAGTTCTCTCTCTCTCTCCCATTTTGTTGTGTGTGTGCGTGTGTGATCATCCTAGTGAGAGTCAACCCAACACAAATGTTTTCTTTGTTTATTTATGTGTTTGTAGGTTGGTGTGTTTGTGTGTTGATGTTTTTGCGTGTTTGTGTGTTGAGATTGTGTTTGTGCATAATGCATGGCTGTGTGCCATCCACCATGTCCACACAGAAACACTTTTCACAAGCAAGCTGGTAATGCCTTCCCCAAAACAATTAACACATGATATCGTTAACGGTGCCTTTTCAATCATGCTCGGGATGGGAGCCTCACTTTGGCCCTGAAGTATCTGCTGTGCAGCAATTAAGGGAACACAAATACTACAATGCGGTCATGCTTAGATATTTGATGAGGCACAAATGGAAAAGGCCTTTGGATTAACTCAACACACATACACACACACACACCAGCAAATTGAATGGAAACACAGCCTATGCATATGCAACAACCTGCAGTACACTCACCCGATAGGCATATACATATACAAGCATACACATACCCATTCATGCAAAAGCCAGCAAGTACATAAACACTCCCTGTCCCGTCACACCATGTCATGGCACAACTTGAATATGAATGAGTCTCTGAGGCGCCATTAGATTGATACAACAGAGAGAAGTTGTTGGTAATTTATTGGCAGGAAGGAAATGTAATGCCCTAAATGGTAAGAATGCTGCGTTCATTTCAATGCATACACAACTCAACAATGTTTTGTATATTTACAATAAGACACTGAAAGAATGAAATCAATCAAGAATATACCTTTACTGTACATAGAGACTAGACAAAGTAGTAATGTTGCCCCCGACTTATCTGAACTGGTCCAGAGTGCATTGCCTGAATGGTGCATTGATTGTATTTGACATAATTATCCAACCTTATGTCAGTTCTGTGCAGAATGTTGTCTTCCTCACTACAGGATATGTTTTCTCTTCTCATTCAAACTAAAGGAAAGGACCCACCCCAAAATGATTACTTTTAACTCATGCGGCCTGGGAAGAAAACAAATTCAGCAGGATTGATGAACCGCTGAAAGGATTTGGAAACATTATTTTAAGCTGAAAAAAACCTTTCAAACGGAAAGTGTTTTCTAAAAAACGCCACCGACAGCTTGAAAAGAATTAAATGTTTGTGTAAGTTCTCTGAAATCCTGGTTCATGTCAAACTATTGTAACAACATCCTTCCAAGCTGTCAAATGATGTTTAGTTTAGCGAAGCAAGACCCTTTGATGTTAATGACAGGTGTCATGTTAGAGTTATATTTAATGTCTTACCAACACACACACACACCCCTTTGAATAACATGTTGGTCCTTCCAAATTACCTGTTTATTGTCCAACGTCTACATTATATAGTGTGGGAAGAGTTCTGCATGGACACAAGAGCAAAAACACCTGCCATAAGAATAGACTGATTTGGAAGTTGCACACACGCACACACACACATGCACACACACACATGCACACACACGCACACGCACACACACACACACACGTACACACACACACACACGTACACACACACACACACACACACACACACACACACACACACACACACACACACACACACACACACACACACACACACACACACGCACACGACAAAGAGCAAAAGATTAGACAAGATCAAACTTGAATCCAACAAAGTGCCGCTTTACTTGATGTACCAATATACTCTCCCTCTTGACTTCCTCTCTCTCTCTCTCTCTCTCTCTCTCTCTCTCTCTCTCTCTCTCTCTCTCTCTCTCTCTCTCTCGTCATCTCTCTCCTCACTCCTCATCTGTCTTGAGCCACTTCTCTTCATTCATCTCATTGTGTGGTGCTGAAAGAGACAGCCAGAAAAAAAAAAACATTGACTGAGTATGTGCGAATGAAAGAAAGGGAGATGACGAGAAGAGAATGACAGCAATGAAAAAGACAGAGCAAGAGAAACCGAATAGGGGAAAAGAAAAGAAAGGAGAGACAGAAGAAGAGTGAGAAACAGGGAGCGGGTGAAAGGAAGAGAGAAAGACCACTAACTGGAATATATGGGAGAGAGAGAGAGAGAGAGAGAGAGAGAGAGAGAGAGAGAGAGAGAGAGAGAGAGAGAGAGAGAGAGCGAGAGCGAGAGAGCGAGAGAGAGAACATGGGACATGGGGGAATGAGGGAGAGAAGGAAAGAATGAAAAAAGGAGGGGGAGAGACTAAAAAGAGGGGGAGGATTATAAGAAGTGTGTATTTTTGGAGTGTCAGCCATCTCCTCACACTTCTCCCCCCTCCTGCACCCTCTGGCCCTCCTCCTGAGCTTTCAGCCACTACAACATGACTACAGCTCAGCTCATCAGAGTCATGAATGGCCATCCTCACAACCAACAACTCAATAGACACTCCCATAATATAGCCTGCATACACAAACAAGCATGCACACAGGCCCGCACGCGCACAAACTCAAGCATGCACACACACACACACACACGCACGCATATGCATGCACGCAAAAAGCACACACACACACACACAAACACAGTGCTTTTGCTGCTCTTCTGAAGTATTTCATTAATTTACCTGTGGTGGCTCTCATGGGCGGCGCTATTAAGAGGCTAGGGGAAGCTTAGCTTCCCCAAACTTGTCATAAGAAATAAATAAAATGAAAAAATAAAATCACGTTTTTTTATATCCAGCGATGGAGTCGCAGGCACACACAACGAAACAGAACGAGGGTTTCCTGCTGACGTGCCTATCCACCTTGTCAATAGATCTAGCCTCGTCAGAAATATTCTAGAATCTCTCTGGCCTCGTTGCGGCGATGTCATGCGGTCAACCAATCAGGTGTCTTCTACTGGCTTCAACAGAGCCGTGAGGCGGGCTCGTGGCTTATGATATGAAATGAAATCTGGAATGTTTAATATCTTGATAAAGCAATGACCTCTAGAATAACTTGGGATTCCACTACATTTCATTTATAGATCATTCGGTTTTTTTCCATCAGCCATAGGTCACAATGTTGACATTTTCCTCTTTAGCATTCGTTATTCAACCACACTACATCTATCAAATGGATAGCCTATTTGGCGAATCTAAATGGATATTTTGCCTCTATCTTCAAGTAACAGGAATTGACAGGACAGAATAAGGTAGGAAAATCCGTTTTTTCCCCTTGATGTGCTCGCCGAAGCGCTAAGTTTACTATTTGGTGGCAATGTTGTTATCGATGTAGTTGTCTGTCTTCCGTTTAACTAGCCATCACAAAGCAAAACACCTGTGCTATCCTGTCACCAAGCGAACACCACTTTCAAAAATGCACACCTTTCCTGAATTCATGGTGGCCTGCCAGGGTGGTTTAGTCATATGTAATGTGATGTGTGTATATTCGCTTGTGTTTGTTTGGGCATCTGCGTGTGACTGGATTGGACAGTGTACAGTGCGAGGCAGCGAGAACAGTGTCTGGCTGCGCAAGCTACTTATTTGTAGAACCTAGTAAGCTAACATTTAGCTCCACTAGACAAGCTACATCCAATAGAATTATTAAGCTAGATATAACCATCTGGAAATGTAGCGAACTACATTACAAGCTACTTCAACTAGAAATTCAAAATTATAGCATATTTGCATTATTTGGGCTGCAAAACTGACATCTGAAGACAGCCTGTTGGATATGAGAGCCCCATATGATGTTTTTGGGCATGGTATGGTCAATCAGCTGGCTTTCCTGTCTTCCCCCCGTGTGTGCGCATTTTGCCTCGTCATTAGTTTTGCGAGTTTGATTGCGAGTTTTGATACCGGTCTGAGGTAGAGTGACTTAGCGCATGAAAATGTCAACAGAAACAAAGGTGTGGACAGTCGGGTGTATGATTTGATTGCTCGAGACATATTTGGGAGATAATAGTCCATGGTCTGGCAAATAGCCGTCTTCCTCTCCTGCCTCCAGTGTGTGTGTGTGTGTGTGTGTGTGCGTGCGTGTGTTCCTGTCGCCTTTGAGAGTTCCATTGGCGCACGAGCATGAAGACTCGTAGTTGCGCATGGAAATGTTCCGTTTTATTTGTTCATCATTTTGTTTCAACATCATATAATGTCATGCAGATAATATATCACAAGTCGCGGTTAGGGCCTCGCGTGGCGACTGATACAGTGCCCCCAGACCCTCCTACCACCACAGTTTCTCCGATGACGTTTGCACCCCCCAACCCCCCCGTTTTTCTTTTTTTTCCCTTTTTTTTTTTTTTTTTTAAAGCTTCCCCAAGAGTCTTGCTGTAGCGCCGCCTATGGTGGCTCATGTCTGTTTACACAGGTTTGGCCCCTGAGCCATAGGGGTGTTGAGCTGTGTGTGTATGTGTGTGTGTGTGTGTGTGTGTGTGTGTGTGTGTGTGTGTGTGTGTGTGTGTGTGTGTGTGTCTGTGTGTGTGTGTGTGTGTGTGTGTGTGTGTCTGTGTGTGTGTGTGTGTGCGCGCGTGCACGCGTGTGTGGATGCTGGTGGGTGGGCCACTCATGGGAATGTCCCTGCAGTAGAACCACTTGAGAGACACTGCTTCACACACACACACACACACACACACACACACACACACACACACACACACATACACACACACACACACACACACACACACACACACGCACACACACACACACACACACACACACACACACACACACACACACACACACATGCATTTTTTTGGGGTGGGAAGGGGAAGGTGGGAGTGTGCGTCTGTGTCTGTATGTGTGTGTGTGCATGTGTACTGTATGTGTGCTTATGTGTGTGTGCGTGCATGCATGCGTGCGTGTGTGTGTACACTGATAAGGCTCTACCTTGCAGAACTATAATAAAACCCAGAGGCTTCATAAAGAGGATCGCTGGTATTTCCCTCCCTGCAGAGAAGAGTCCTAACTTGATGTTGCATCAGCGTGAGCATGTATCCTGTATGTGAGATGCTCATGTTCACTGTCGAGTGACCCAGGGGCCCAGTGTTAGCTTACCTGAGGCAAGGCGGACAGCCCAAGTGATGGCCCTGTGCCAGCTAGCCGAAGCGGCTTGTTTTGGTGGTTTATCAGGAGAGGAGGTAACAGGTCTGGAAAAGAGGCCATCTTGCATGCACCAATACGTCCACTAACTAAATCTGCTGGGGAGAGATGAGACTGCCACCCTCTCTCTCACCCACAGGCCTTCCTTCCGGTGATCATCACCTCCGCCTTCTCATGCGCACCTGCCCATTTATATGGGCGGTCCCAGACAGAGGCGGACTTTCCATTAGGCAAACCTAGGCAATTGCCTAGGGCCCTGACCAAATCGGTTCTCCATAGGAACCCCAACTTTAACATAAGTCGCAGTAGACACTCAAAAAAGCAGGCTTAATCTTAATGTGTCACTTATGTGAAGTAATTAAAGATCTTTATGAGACAAAACACTTGAATAGCACCAAAACACATAATTTTATGTCTATATAATGACCTTTGAGGGCCCCATGTTTATATTTCGCCTGGGGCCCCAAAATGGCTAGATCCGCCCCAGGTCCCGGACAATACTTTCAGTACTTTTGCCCTTGGGTAATGAGGTGTGTCAATGGTAGTGTACTGACGAATTCGAGACGATTCGTCTAATGAATTGTTGAGAGGGGACCATTCGAACAAAACGTTGGACCATTCGTACAAGGCATGGGGCGTTTCGTGCAGTACCTGAGGATTTTTCGTAGAAGACCTAAGGACGTTACGTTCAACCCATGCAGACCTTTCGTGTAACTGGGCAGACTTTTAGTTTAGTCTGCCTATTTTATTAGCCAATTATTTTTATATTTTATCAAACTTGTGTGCCTACCACCACAATGCAATGAAAACAAAAATCGAACCATGTAGAAAGTGCGTGCGTCTATTTTTTTTTTTAATTAATTTTTCATTTTAGTTCAGGCTGCTTTTTTATCATTAGGCCTATTTTATAGCCTATTTTATAAATATACTATATAGTAACGGACTGCTTCTGCCTCCTCCGGAGTGAGATAGCAGAGTTACCCCCTGTCCACTACATCTGTCTATAAAATGGAGTTAATTTCAAATGGCGGGTGGAAGCAACAAGCCGAGAGAGCAAGAGAGAGGGAACCATGAAGTGTGCGCCGAGAAGATCATCATTCACAAGAATGCTAAGCCAGACATTGATGTGAGCTGTTCCAAATTGAGACCAAGCGCACAAGTCTGCAAACAAGGGTTTTGCAAAAGTGCACTACTAAAAATAAGAAAAGATATTCGTTGTGTTGATCTGAGTTATTTCTAATGTGTTGGTCACTGATTTGTATTCATTTTTGGAAAGGTAAAGGCAGTCTTATTGTTGCCTAGCTGGCGCCCATCTCATAACTTAAAACAGTCGGTTGCACAATATCGACGAAATGTTTTAAAATGTAGGCTTACAACAGTAATTTAAAGGTAAGGGATAATGTATTGTCCACACGTGACTATAAGAAAATATTGCCCTACGGGACAAATAAGACCCCCGATGCCGAAGGCAGAGAGCTGTTATTCCGCTCCGAAGGAAATATATTTCCGTAGTCACGTGTGGACAATACATTATCCCGCTTATCCCGCCTTTACCAACATTAGAAAGCATAGAATACATAGTTAACCAGTAGTTTATAGTAACAGGTTTATTGCCATTTCATAGCGTGCGCAAAGAAAGATAGTTCGTGGAACGCTCATAATATAAAAAGAAAGAAAGGAGTCGCACACTGGAGCTGAATGCAGAATCAAAAGCTGTATTAAACAAAGCCGAAAAAAGTAAATAAAACCGACAGACAGGGGACAAACGTTCCGGGTCTAGCCCATCATCTTCCTTCTCTTCTTTTTAATTATACTGCTCTTGGAATTACGCACCGAGCGATACGCTCCGGATAAGACATTGGCGCGGACGTCACCCCACCATTACGCACATAATTTAAAAAGGTTAACAAGCAACAGAGTTTGGCTACTTTCTAACTTGTTACAGCCACATTGCGCTTCAAACTGTTTGCAGGCTGCCTCGTTCGACCAGAAAAGATACAACAGTGTTGGAAAACATAGCCTACAGAATGCACCCATGTTAAATCCATGCTACGGTTTAAAGAGAGAGAGAGAGAGAGAGAGAGAGAGAGAGAGAGAGAGAGAGAGAGAGAGAGAGAGAGAGAGAGAGAGAGAGAGAGAGAGAGAGAACGTCCCTTCAGGCTGCTATATTTTTTTTGTTGGAAATTGTCCTCCAATCCCTTCAAGCCTTCAGGCTGCCTATTTTGTAAATGTTTCAAAATGTAAATCAGCTGTTTTTAACGCTCATTCTAACGTTTTTTGTTGATTAAAAAATGTAATTCAGCTATTTTTCACGCTCATTTTAACTGTAAAGGCAATAGTCTTGAGCAATTATTTTATTTGTATTAGGCCTCTTTATTAAATAAGCTGGTAGCTACCTATTTTGGCCTCGTTATTAAATAAGCTAACTGCCTATTTTGTTTTAGGTTTCGTTAGAATTCCTCCGTAGTTCTACTTGTCAGACATAGCCTAGAACTACTTGTAATTTGCACTATTGGTGGAATCGTAATCGTTTTACGCAAACAAAATAGACACACGAGAAATCCCCAACACATATCCTCAGCACAATATTGCAACACACACTTTGCACAATGATATTGAATGAGTCCAATGTTCTTGCAACACTTTTCCCCTGCCCACATCAACATGAATGGAACATTCTTCCTAGCGTGCGCTCTCGCTTGAAGGTGATTGCGATGTGGGTTTGAAAGTCAGTTTTCACTTCGCGACTCTAGAGCAAATCAGCTGGTACTGCGCCGCTTGCTTGCTGGTCAATAAACGTTGAACTGAACCGTTTTGTGTGCGTGTATGCATGCGTAAAGCCTACCAACGTCTGCCCATGCCACGCGATGCATAGACAGTTCCAACACCAAATAATAAAGAGTAGGCTACATCAGAGCAGTGAGTCTTTAAATTCAGTGAAACGGTGAGAAGGTTTTTTTTTTTTTTTTTGTAAGTGGTTGCAACCATGCATGTTTTCTGTGGAAAACATCAGGTCCTCATGGCGACGCCAGGCTTGCTGAAAACGGTGACAAACACATTTAGAATACACATTTCTTAATGGGAAGTTGTTAAGAACAAAGTGTTCGCTAATGGGCATGAAGTCTTGTCATGCAAATGACCTGCCGTGTTCAGTGGAAGCCATCCCCCCTCCTGCATAGACAAGGCAACCCTTTCAACAGGGCCACACAGAGTGGACAGTGGAATGCTGCTTGAAATAAGTCGATAATGAATAAAATATTACGCGCAACGTCTACAAGAAAAGTAATGGCTATTATTACCGTTGCGCGTAAAGATGAGGAAGGGATGGATAGATGGATGGATGCTGTCCTATGGAAGGGGCCGTCAAACAGTCTACATGACATCTTCATTTAAGTCGTTAAATAAGTACTTGTCAACAAAATCATGCCCCCGAAATCCGCCTACATTAAAGGCAATAACCAACTGTCGGTCTACATATCACTGAAGCATAATCGCTCCTAAATGACTTCAGGCCGGTGAATGGTGAGCGCGATGCAATTCATTTTTCTGATACCATTCCGCAGTTATTATTTTAAAAAGCCACGGCTTTAGGTCCAACAGACTTCAGGTTCCAGAATCGCAGAGGTTCTCCCTTCAAAAAGCAGGTCCACGACACCACCAAGTGAGCCCACAGTTAGCCTTATTACCAGTGGTGTAGTCTACGTAGAACGCGGGTATACGGAGTATACCCACTTCTAAATTTCAGGGATTTCAGTATGCCCACTTCAAATTGATTGACCCATTGTTTTGAATAGCACAAATATATACAGTATACCCACTACAAAAAATGCTCAAATATACAGTATACCCACTTCAAAAAAGTAGACTACACCGCTGCTTATTACCCACACCATCCGAGAGGATGATAACCTGGTTCTCACGCAGATGTATATTCAGGAAGTGTAACGAAGCACTGAGGGTCTGCGCGAGTAGAGGATGATGCAGCTATAGATGAACCAAAATACAGTTAGCTTGGGGATCCCAGATCTCTCTTCTGTAGACGTGCCTAAATGCCAGAGCGATCTGAAAGCTTTCGCCATCCCTGAAGTAGTCAGTGGATAGCTAAATGATTTTGCCCGATACAGTTGGTTGGAGTGCAATATTAAATTGCGGAGGGCGTGAGCGTTATGTGCCTAAAATTATTATGGACACGAAATGATAAAAAGGCCGCACATGTAGGCGACGAGTATGGATTTCAACCCTTTCATTCGTACGTTGCTCCTAAAATAAATATAGTACATCCCATAGAGAAGACCATGCGTAAACGATAACGCGCGCGTAGTTTTAAAAACAAGTTTGATGATTTTGATGCAGCTGATACCAGAGGTGGAAGAAGTACTGAAGTTGTGTACTTAAGTAAAAGTAGAAGTACCCTGCGAAAAAATTACTCAAGTGAAAGTAAAAGTTGCTTCCCAAAAACGTACTTAAGTAAAAGTCCTAAGTACTAACTTTTAAATGTACTTTTCAGTACAAAAGTACAAGTAGGCCTACTCACGCAATGGCTGTCTTTCTCCATGTCTACCTACTTGATCCAATAGGAAAAAGTGTCTGCAACGGTTTTCGGTTCTATTTGAACATGACTATGGAGTCCTGTTAATGTTTTTAAAAGTATATTTTCTGTCTGGGTGTCAATTTGGAAGAGGGGCTTGGTCCCGCCTCCCTGCCCGCAGCTGAGGCTACTG
>NC_085868.1:2555000-2577500 GCF_034702125.1 Engraulis encrasicolus
ACTAGAAATCTGGTTTTGCATCTGCTGACAACATAGAACTGCAAACAACAAGCATCCGTTTGTCTAGAAATATGTCTACTTCCCCATCCTTTTTGGGGGGGATTTCAGTCAGGGTTTTCATGCTGCCCTTCAGACTGTAATGAGTGCACAAGGCAACAGGAATTCCTAGGCTATAACAAACTATAATAGCATAGGTTTCAACTAGTGTAATGTCAAATTGGCAAATCCATTGCTAATACAGATCATACAATGTTAGATGTTTTCAAAGAAACCAGAAATAAAAGTGATATCAAAAGATTGGAAATACCATATGATCATGAAATGTATCTTGCTTGTTTTCAGGGTTATTTCTCATTCATTGACATTTAAACCAATGAAGGGAAACCACTTATTGTCTACACCTGGATGTGACATGGATGTTAATAGTATTTCTGTCTAAATACACCTGGGTGTAGATAGCAACAATGACTACACCCGGGTGTAAATAGCAATGTCTATTGTGTTCTTGTTTATTGTAATGTCTTTGTAATTGTATCAGATGCACTGAAAATGGCACAGAACAATTTTCCGAAAGGACAAATAAATAATCTATCTATCTAATGTTCACTACTTACACCCAGGTGCAAATAACACATCTGCCATAATTAGCGATGAACCATGTAAAACCGGGGCAATCAGGTTAAAAAAAATGTGACAAGACTAGCTTCAGGACACCCGGCCTGGACCTTCTTAAAGCGTATTAGGTCACATTTACGTGTTGATTGAAGAGTCCACTGATCGAGGAAACAAACTCAAATATTGGGAATTGAGTTTTGGTCTTCTTCGCTTGCTTGTCTTGGTGTGAAATTCCAATGATGCCAAGAAATCCATTTTAATCTGAACAATCTCACCCAAGGCAACCTATAGGTATGTCACGACCACATTTTAGCGATTGGGTAAAATCACACACATTCGCTTTCACTTCAGCCATTAAGACTCAGAGAGAGGAATTCGTACTTAACGATTTAATGTTAACATAGTTGACAATGGAATTGGCATAAGTAGACATTATTTGGCGTAGGTCCAATCATCAGCCCGGGTCTTGCGCTGGCGGATCCAGTGGAGCCTGCCGTAGCCGTGCAGCAGGAACTGGACCTTTAACCCCCCAGACAGGAAGACTGGACCCAACTGGTGGTGGTGGGGATGGAGGAGGAGATTTCGGACCGGCCATGCCTAGGCCAGCAAGAAAGGAGAGTTAGACACGTCGCTATAAAGGAAATGGCAGCCGCTGATTGGCTCTGCAAAATGCACAGGTGACCTGAGTCTTCCTGGCAGAACTAACGCAGGCTACATTTCAACAGAGTTCGACAATCCCATTACATTATATTGAATGTGGCACATGCTTTTTTAAACCAAAGCGACTTACACTCGAGGACATGATCATAGCCAACATCACTATCAAAGACAAAGTGCACAGGAAATAGACATAACAACAAGTGCAGATAGTTCTTTACATTACAGCACATTAATACAGGGTTAAGTAGAGTACACACACATCCACATCATGTCATAGAGTCTGGTCCGGAACTGGGGCAGCCCAAGCATTAGTGTAGCAGATAGCCACGAAAGAGGAGAGTCTTTACTTGCTTCTGGAAGGTTGAGAGAGATGTGCCCAGTCTTGCTGGCTCTGGAGGATTGCTCCTCTGTCAGGAACAATGACAGAGAACAATCTTCACTGGGATCGCTTAGAGTGAGCAGGTGGCAGGGCTAGACGGTTTGTGTTGGAGGAGCTTTGTTCTCTTCCAGCAACATAAGGTCTTAGTACTGTATGTCCTTCAGATAAGCTGGAGCCGTTCCTGCAGTGGTTTTTGTAGGCAAGGGTCAAGGCCTTGTGCTTGATCCGGGCAGCGATAGGGGACATGACCGTGGACAACGCGGGACATGGCCGTGGCCTGAACCAGTCACAATGTAGGATATTTTTCGCATGTTAAACACGGCAGGCCCGAGCGACTGATGTGATGTGGTTGGCAAATGACAACTGGTCATCAATCATGACGCTCCCACCAGTAGGCCTCCCGCTGGGGACACATACAAAGAATTTGGCCAAGCAAAGCGAACTTCGCCATTCATTTCAATGAAGAAAGCGAAACTATTGAATATGAAAACTACGGTCATTAAAATAAATGTGCACACATGATTGGGTGTTTAACATCTTGCCCATCCTCACAGCGCAAATGTTTGTAAACGGGAAACCAATGTATAGTAAAACCAGGGAAATAGTAACAGTAATACTTATAGCAATGTAAACGTAGAGCACTTATAATGCTAATAAAAGCACTCTAGTCTCCTGAAAAGACCAGGCTAGGTCACACCACCACCACCAGGCCACAGTCACAGGCCCAGGCAGCAGGCATTTCAGGACTCCTCTCCCGAAGCGTCCTAAATCGCATTAGGCCATGTTTACCTGTTGATTGAAGAGTCCACTGATCGAGGAGCACACAGGAAACAAACTAATGCTGCAAAAGTAACCGCATGCACCTGGCATCTATTTCCATTAACACCTAAACACGACGATAAGCTAACACGGCTATTGGCTGTGATGTGCAGCCATGTGGCATGTTGCTCCACGGTGGAGGACATGTTTCATGCTGGTGTATCACCCCATATTGTCCAAATAATGATTAGGGCTGGCACACGGACAGGACGCACATGCTAATCCACAATCCACTCCCACACACATACACACACACACACACACACACACACACACACACACACACACACACACACACACACACACACACACACACACACACACACACACACACACACACACACTTCAAGAAGTAAACCGTTACGTTGCCAGCAGCATGTGTGTGACCCTAAAGACACCTACAGGCCTTAAGGTGAGCAAGTGGCTGGAAGGTTTGTGGTGGGTCAAGCTGTGGTTCAAGACCTGTGTGTGCGTGCGCACGTGTGTGTGCGTGCATGTGTGTGTATAAGCATGTGAGCTTATCCATTTGTGCATGTATGTGTGTGTGTGTGTGTGTGTGTGTGTGTGTGTGTGTGTGTGTGTGTGTGTGTGTGTGTGTGTGTGTGTGTGTGTGTGTATGTGTCCGTGGAGGTGGATGGGGACGTCTTGTGTTGTTTTGTGGGCATGTGTGTCAGGTTGGCGCGCTGTGTGTGTGTGTCAGGTTGGGGAGTTCCCGCTAACGCGGACCTGGGCTAATCAGCTTTCCTCATGCCTCTAAAACCCAATTTGTAAGCTGCCTGCCTGTCCGCGGGGATCAGACAAGCCAGCTGTCCGCGTGGCAGACCAGGAAACACACACACACTCACACACATACAACCACACACATACATCCACACACACACACACACACACACACACACACACACACATACACACACACACACACACACACAACCTCAACCCCCACCTCAACCCCTGCAGCGCTAACTAACTTCCCAGGCCAAAAAACGCCAATCACCAGCCAATTAGAAGCAGTGATCTATGCACTTTTAATAGGGGCCAGGGCAGGCGACACACACACACACACACACACACACACACACACACACACACACACACACACACACACACACACACACACACACACACACACACACACGCGCGCGCGCACACACTGCACGCATGGGAGTGTGTGTGTGTGTGTGTGTGTGTGTGTGTGTGTGTGTGTGTGTGTGTGTGTGTGTGTGTGTGTGTGTGTGTGTGTGTGTGTGTGTGTGTGTGTGTGTGTGTGTGTGTGTGTGTGACCCGACCCCCACCACTTTGTGTGTAGCTACTGTGCTGGTGGTGCAAGTTACGTAGCAAGTTAGCACCAAACTCTGGGGAGGTCACTTGACTTAATTTCACAGACCAACTGACCGACTAACCGCATGGCCGATTGACACAGAACCTGCCTGTCTGCCTTCCTGTCTGCCTGCCTGCTGGTCTGGTCGTGCCAGCTTACCTGCCGGCTTTGCTTTGCGTATGATGATGATGATGGCCGGGATTTGCCTTGTTTTTTATCTGCTGCTGTTCTGCTGTGGACCACACTGAGTTGAGCATATTGCATATGAAATGTGTAATGCCTTGCCTTGCATTACCTTGCCTTGCCTTTGCCCTTCCCTGCCTGCGGGGTGGCTGAGCGTGGCCCTAAGCGCTCCCTAAAAAACAAATAGTCCTTAAGTCGCGTTCACACCTCTGAGGAGAAGGGGAGAATGCCCTTAACCCCTTGGCGTGCGTGGCTTTAGGTAATGTGCTACACATGTTCTGACACAGCCTAATTGCCAATGATGGATATTTGCACAGCGTGGGCCTAAGCTAGAGCTGGCCCCCCTGACAGAACCAGAGCAGAGCTCAGCTGCCCTGGATGTGTGTGTGTGTATGTGTGTGTAAGTGTGTGTGTGTGTGTGTGTGTGTGTGTGTGTGTGTGTGTGTGTGTGTGCGTGTGTGTGCGTGTGTGTGTGTGTCTGTGTGTGTGTGTGTGTGTGTGTGTGTGTACTTGCGTGTGTGTGTGTGTGTGTGTGTGTACTTGCGTGTGTGTGTGCGCGTGTGTTTTTTTGTGGTGTTGGTGGGGGGTATGGAGACTGGAGGGCAATTTGTACTTCTCACAACATCCCATCCCCCTTAATGCAACCACCCACCTCACTACACTCGAATCCCCCCCACCAAAAAAACACCACCTAAAAAAACCCCTCCCCCCACCCAACCGCACCCCTACACGCTCTATTGTCTCCTTAATACGTTTTAATTGCCCCTGTAGAAAATTGGGCTAAGCTCATCTTAAGGGCTGTGGCGGGCAGGCCGTCAGTGCGGAGGAGGAGGAGGAGGAGGAGGAGGAGGAGGAGGAGGAGGAGGACAGAAGTGGAGAATGTGGAGGACAGAACTAGACACCACAGTTCACGTGAGGTGAGGAGGTGTTGGAGGAGGAATAGAAAAAAAGATGAGGATGAGGAGAAGGAGGAAAGAAGTGGAGAATGTGGAGGGAGGGACAGAGGTGGAGGATGTGGAGTTAGATAGAGCAGAGAAGGTTGGATGGCAGAAAGGAGAAAGAGGAGGAGGAGGATGAGAGGGAGGCAGCAAGGAGGAGGAGGAGGAGGTGGAGGTGGAGGAGGAGGACAGAGCAAGACAGCAATGCCCCAGTCCGACCCTATGGCAGCTCACTCTTCTGAGGAAGAGAGAGATTAAACCCAAAAGAAAGAAAGAAAGAAAGAAAGAAAGGAAGAAAGAAAGAAAGGAAGAAAGAAGGGGAAAAAAGAACATATTTAAAATGTTCACATCTGCTGGTCATGTGGTCAGTGGGCTCTTACTGCCCCCAAGGCGGTCAGGCTGCAACAACAGGCACCGTGCCAGTGGGGGTGGGGGTGGGGGGGGGTTGGAGTGGGAAGTGGCGGTGGAGTGGGGACTGGGGAGTGGGGAGTGGGGGCGGTATTGATGGGGTAGGGTGCTGTGTGGAGTGCGGTGGGTGAGATGAGATGTGTGGGTCTGGGCAGGGTTGCTGCGATTTGGGGTGGGGTGGTGGTGGTGTGGGTATCTAGGGTGCAGATTGACCAGATGGGGCTGAGGCTCGGGATGGGGGACGTGCAAGGGTGTCCGGGTGTTTGTGGGGGGGCGGGGGTGACCAGGTGTGGGTGGGTTTACGTGAGAGGGTGGTGTAGGTTAAGGGGTGGCATATGTGGAGGGGTATTAATGTATCGGTGGTGGGGGTTGACGGGATGGAATATCCGTGGGGTGGATGTATTTGGGACGAGGGGTGGAGGTGTGGGGTGACTGGGTAGGGGTAGTTAATGAAATTCTGGGGGATGAGAGGGTAAGGGAACCAAGTGGGGTGCAGTAGGGAGTAAAGCTGTGTTGGCGGGACGTGGGGTGAGGTGGGGTGTCTGTGAGGTAGGAGGTGACCAGGTGGGAATGGGTTAACGGGCATCATAGGGTGGGGGGACAAGGTGTGGTAAGGGGGGGTCTCTGGGATTTCCATGAGGTGTATGAGGAGGGGGGGGTGCATATCTGCGATGAGGGTACAGAATCTGGTTGGATGTCTGTGGAGTGGGGGGGGTTAGAAGGTTTGGGTACTCTATCTGGGATCAGGGAAGCAGCGGGGCCAATGACTGGAAAACCGCTCAGACAGGTCAGACGGGCCCGGGCCCCCACTTAGCGCTTCCCTTAGCGCCTGGATCTGGTCCTTGCCAGCCGCCCCAGCTCCGCTCGGTCCCTAAATCCATCTTCACTCGGGTCCATGCCGTAATAATTAAGAGGAATTCCCCATTAGAAACAGCTCCGTTTCCATGACGCTGTTCTGTCCAAACACATGTGTTCCGGAGGTCTCGGAATGAGGGGGGGGGGTCTTTTGCTAAAAAACACACGCGGGGGGAAAGATTTAGATTTGCCATGGACATGCCGGGGTCAGAAGTTCGCATGGGGTTCAAGCTCACATGTACCGGTTTTGCTCTCTAGTGCACGCACACACACTGACGTGCACGCACACACACACACACACACACACACACACACACACACACACACACACACACACACACACACACACACACACACACACACACACACACACGCACACTCTTTTTCTCACTCTCATTCTCAGGCATCCTGTAACACAAGCTGAGTGCAATTGAAATGTATCACCTTGATTCTTTTATTAAAAAGGAAGAGAGAAGGAAGGGAGCTGAGTAACAGAAATGAGTGAGAGCGAGAAAAAGAATGAGAGAGGGAGAGAGGGGGAAAAGAAAGGGAGTGAGGAAAGCCTTCCCTGATAAGTCCCTCATGGCTTTAGCTAATTTCCCGTGAGTGGGGACGGTGTCAGGAATGGCCGTGGGGGGATGCCATGGTCCTAGCGCATGCGCGCACACACATACGCGCGCGTGCACACACAGGGAAAGTGTGAGTCTTGAAACTCAGGGATCAAGCAGATCCAATTTGTGGGGTAGAGGAAAGGAGAGGAGAACAGAGGAGAAGGTCTCGCCTACAGGGCCACTAGATCTTGTGGCCTCATGAAACATTACAGATTTAGCAAGGCAAAATATTACAAATATTACAAATATCATAATTACCTGTAACAGGAACCGGTAAATAAAGTGTACGTTGACATTCACAATCCAGTTTTTCCACCTACGATATACATAAGCCTTCCTGCAGTTTTGTTGTGAAGATATACTGTATGAATATGCTCTCAGGTCGAGCAGAGAGGGAAAGGAAGGACGGACAGCAACCAGGCGAACGCACAAGCGGTGACAAGAATAAGTGAGATTGTGTACCAACACTAACAGGAGCGATAGAAGGGACAGAGTATGCCGGTTAAAAGCTGAATGCAAGCCCCGCACCTTCCCTATGGCCCATTCGTGATCCGCGTAAGATATGCTGCTATAAACAGCCTTAAGTTTCATTGCTAAATTGCAACTTTGGTGAGTGAAGTCATTTTTGTTAATGATAAGGGCAGCACTCTCAAAAAGGCTTCAAAGTATTGCCACATGCAAGACTGACTGATAGCATGCACAAAGAATACAGGTAGCTCCTATCAACTCCCATAGCATACCAACTCTCATAGCAGTTGGTAACTTCTTCCATCATTGGGAAAGAATGACGGGTAACAGTTTGGACTGGGATCACCTAGTGTGAGGAGTGGACAGGCATAGAGGAAGTAAAACTCTGTGTGGGACTCATGGGATTTCACATTTTTGTCTTGATTTATATGGAAAGTACTGCTTGGAAGACGAGACTAGGTGCGCTTGAGAACAACTTTTTTCGGTTTGTCGGTCAATGTTGTAAGGTATGTCAGCAAGAACTTGGCATCACAGCGTGGGTGGTGGTTTACACAGCGAATGTAGGTCCTGTATAAGCTTGCTGCAGGATATGTGTGCGTGGGAACGTTTTGTGCACAAATGCATTGGCGTGTGTATTTCAAGTAAATGTTGCCCGTGTTAGATTTTACATGCAGACGTGTATGTTCGGTGCGACATCGTCAAAATCGCTGGGGGTGATTGTTAGAAAGACTGCACAGTTCCACGTGAGTATTTCCGGTGAAAACGACGATGGCATCAACTTTTCAAGATGGTCTCACTGAGCTTGTCCGGAATTAAACATTTACAGGTACCGTATACTATCATACTTCACCGTTGCGCTTTGATAAAGAGCGTGCAAATGCAGGAGCAGGAGCAGGAGCAGGTCATCCAGGTAGTCCATCTTTTTTGTTTTGTTTTCCCTACAGTCCGTTTCTATTTTCGGGATCGCTCTGTGATCCCTGGATCCCTAACATATTAAGACACTGCCATTAAAATTTTGGTGACAAGAGGGTTATAACATAGGCTCTGTGCTAAGGGATTGAAGTCAATCACAAATTTGCGTTAAACGATGAGCTCGCACCAGTTTGATCTAACTCTGTATGTAGCACATCGCATGTGAGGTGTGGGCAGGGGCGGATTGGGAAGGATTTTTCCACCGGGACAATTTTGCTTCCCCTATTGCTTCTCATAAAAAATATATATATAAAAATCTGACGCCAATATCAATGCACCAATGTAATTTACCTGTACTTTGCCGTTGTGGATTTTTGAATAAATGTGTAAATTTTCAGCACTTAGAAGCCTCATTGGGTAGGTGACACCATTGTAAGACATTGGTAGTAGTGATGGCAGTAATGTTTTATTATTATTGGACTGATCTGAGCAGCGACACGAAACAGTAGATTACAGTGACAGTCACACAACTGGTGACAGATGACCCTTTCACGTAGATATAGGGTATTTACAACAACACATGGCCGGAATGGGAACAAATTTCGGCCTTTGCATTTTTCCTCTGGACCAGCCCACCACTGGCCTGGCAAATGGCCATCCTCAAACACGTACACCCATCCGTCCACACCCAACTCCAAAAAGATCAAATACTATACACCTAAACACCATGGAACACACTTTCACTCAGAGCCGTAACCAGACATTTTCAAATACTGCGGGCAGTACTGCATACTGTGCATTTAGAATGCTTCAAACACAACTCTTGAGTTTGTTTTCATCAATCACTGCCTTGAGGATAAATGGGGATGGCGTATATTGACTGAATTTATCATTGCTGATCATATATCGTTTTTTATCAATAGATACAGTTTACATTACTGAAAAAAATACTGAGGACATGACCTCTGTGACCTCAATGGTAGTTACGGCCATGCTTTCACTGTCATTACACCTCGATCATACAAAACAGAAACAAAAGCACACAGACGGAAAAAAAAGCTTTTGTGTCTGCAAAATGTGTGTGAGTGTGTGTGCGTGTGTTTGCTTTTGTGTGTGTGTGTGTGTGTGTGTCCATGTGCGTGCGTGTTTTTTTTGTGTGTATGTGTGTGTTTGGGTGGCACATTATGCATAATGTTATCAGTCAATTGAATCCCTTCCAAAGCATTGACACTAGTCTCAAATGTAGCCTATGTGATACATTAACCCTCTGAGGTCTAAGGCTTTTCAGAGGCTTTTAGGCTGCTTGCACCACCCTGACATTTTCAAGTATTTTCATTTCATATATATATATTTGGAACCTTATGTAATGGTGTGACCTATATGTTTCAATGACAAAAACTAACAGAGTTACAGATTTGTTTTTGGAGACCAATTGCCCTCTGAAGGGCACTCGGACCTCAGAGGGTTAATACCAATGCACATTGTGGATTAACCAATCTATTTTCAAGAATCACATGACTCTTCCATCACCTTGAAGACTTCTACACAGATATGACTGTGACAGTGACTTCTGCGCTACCATTTATGCTACTTTCTCAGCCATTTCACTGTTTTATCATGCATTTAAAACCAAAACAGGTTTAATGAATGGTCGATTTGGTTTTAGTAGTACATTTTCATGTGTGGCTGCAGGTTTATTTATGCTCTTCAGGCAAGGTAGGTTTGTTATGACATTTTGGCATATGTCCTCGTCATACTTTGTGTGTGTGTGTGTGTGTGTGTGTGTGTGTGTGTGTGTGTGTGTGTGCTTCTTGTGTGTTCTTCCTGTGTTTGTTCTCCTCTTTTGTGATGATTTACTGCTCTTATGCCTGAGCTGGCACAGACCAGGGGTATCTCAAAGGCATGCTGTGTGTGGGTGTGTGTACTATGGTTAATAAAAAAAACACACAAACCCTATACTTGGCATCTGCACTTATTGTTCTGTATATTTCCTGTGCACTTTCTATCTGCAATTGATGTATTCTATGATTATGTCCTTGATTGTAAGTCACTTTGGATTAAAGTATCTGCCAAATGCAATCTCTCTCTCTCTCTCTCTCTCTCTCTCTCTCTCTCTCTCTCTCTGTGTCTGTCTGTGTGTGTGTGTGTGTGTGTGTGTGTGTGTGTGTGTGTGTGTGTGTGTGTGTGTGTGTGTGTGTGTGTGTGTGTGTGTGTGTGTGTGTGTGTGTTTTCCATGAGCACAAAGAAAGAATCATAAATGTTGAGGAAAACCATTCATCTTCCAACCTTTTGTTTCATTTTGTGTCCTCTATCAAGCATGTCAGCAAATATCATCTATCTGAGGGGGATAAATTATGAATGAAAACTGAAAAGTAGCCTACATGTCATGAAAAGGAAAAGGAAAAGAGATTCATCTTTAAACAAACCAAATGTAACTTTCAAGGATTCACTTTCCAGGA
The DNA here is from genome assembly GCF_034702125.1 of Engraulis encrasicolus. Classification (NCBI taxonomy): domain Eukaryota; kingdom Metazoa; phylum Chordata; class Actinopteri; order Clupeiformes; family Engraulidae; genus Engraulis; species Engraulis encrasicolus. The sequence goes on from NC_085868.1 coordinate 2,565,629, forward strand.
GTATGACAATTTCTGCTACATGTTTTCGATGTTATGACTGTTTTATCGTGCTTTTCTGTCAGGACCAGACAGAGGAGGACCACAAATGCGTCACGTTTTCTCACAGTTTATTGAAGAGCTCAGGGTAAAGGGAGTTAGGAGAGTGCAGGGGTCCGGGAGCCTGTTTGTGTGTGTCCCCCCAGAGACAGAGATGCGTCCAATGGAACTGGTGGTGGAGGGTCCGGGAGTCCTGGGGGGGAACACACACAAAACAAGGCAAATTACACAGGGCAGATGTACAGACAGGGGCAGGCAGTAATCGTTGGTCAGAAGATAGAATGGCTGGTCGGTTTACCGGGGTTGGAGATCAGGGTGGTCGTTGAACAGAAGGCAGGTCGGGTTTTCCAGGGCAGAAGATCAAGCAGGGAATCAGGTTGGTCCAGGTTAGTCTTCAGGAGTCAGAGATAGGAGGCCAGCGAACAGGTTTCAGGTACAAGTTAGCAGACGGTCTGACAAAGAGGAACTGAGAACAAGAGCTTTATATACAGGGGTTAATGGCAGAGTGAATGCAGTGCAGGTGGCTGGCTAATGAGGAGGCAGAGTGAGAACAGGTGTATCAATTGAGCAGAGCAGAGTGAGCACAGGTGTAGTAATTAGGCAGAGGAGAGTAAGCAAGTGGGATAATTGAAAGCACTAAGTGCTAGTCACCAGGAGTCAGGAGAGAGACGATGACAGAACCCCCCCCCCAAGGGACGGCCCCAGAAGTCCCCAAGCAACACCAAGAAGGGCGGGCGGAGGGGGGAGCCGGCGGAGGGTCAGAATTCCTCAGACCGATCGGACTCCATCGCTTCGTCCTCAGAGGGGACCGGCGAACCCACATCACCGAGGGGCCTCGCCCCCCCATCACCATCAGCAGGGAGCGCGTCAGAACCCATGTCAGGTGCCGGATCCGTCACAGGGTCAGGCGTTGAACGGGCAGCACGTCGGGGCCCCCTAGGGCGGCCACGGCGGACAGAGGGCTGGTCAGGATGCAGACGATGAAAATCAGCGATGAGTGTCCGATCTACAATTCGTCTGGCGGGCACCCAAGACCTCTCTTCCGGGCCATACCCTTCCCAGTCGACTAGGTACTGGATTCCCCTGCCCCTCAGCCTGGACCGGAGCAGACGACGGACGGAGTAGACCAGGCCTCCGCCAACGAGACGTGGTGGAGGTGGAGGGGGTGCGGCTGGAACCAGCGGGCTTTCGTGAGTAGGCTTTATCTTGGAGACATGAAAAGTGGGATGCACCCTCATGGACTTGGGCAGTTTGAGTCGGACGGCAGCTGGGCTGATAATCTTGTCGACGGGGAATGGACCAAGGAACCGGGGAGCAAGCTTCCGTGACTCAACCCTGAGTGGCAGGTCCTTGGTCGAAAGCCACACTTTCTGGCCCACATGGTAGGCCGGCGCCGGAACCCTCCGACGGTTGGCCCCACGAGAGTAGCTGGTGACAGACTTGAGAAGTGTGGCACGGGCCCGAGACCAGGTGCGGCGGCATTGTCGAGCATAAGCGAGGGCTGATGGACAGGTGACCTCTCTCTCCTGGCTTGTGAAGAGTGGCGGCTGGTATCCATACACACATTGAAAGGGAGACATGCCAGTGGCTGAACAGGTGAGGGAATTGTGGGCGTACTCTACCCATAACAATTGCTTCGCCCAGGCTCGGGGGTTGCCAGATGCCATGCATCGGAGCGCCTTCTCCAGCTCCTGATTCATCCGTTCTGACTGCCCATTGGATTGGGGGTGGAAACCAGAGGTGAGGCTGACCGTAGCTCCTAGAAGGTGGCAGAATTCCTTCCAGAAGGTGGACGTGAACTGCGGACCCCGGTCTGAGACAATATCCTTTGGCAGTCCGTGTATGCGAAAGACATGATCCAAGACCACCTGGGCGGTTTCCTTGGCGGATGGCAATTTTGGGAGGGGAAGGAAGTGTGCCATCTTGCTGAAACGGTCTACTACTGTGAGCACAGCAGTCATTCCATCAGATAAGGGTAGACCCGTGACAAAATCCAAAGAGATGTGGGACCAGGGTCGCATGGGCACGGGCAGAGGCTGGAGTAGGCCGGCAGGGGGCTGATTGGATGTCTTATTCTGGCTACAGATGACACAAGCACGGACAAAGTCTTTCACATCTTCCCTCAGAGATGGCCACCAGAACCGCTGGCTGAGAAGGTCATAGGTGCGATCGGACCCAGGATGGCATGCGAGATTGGAGCTGTGACCCCACTGTATGACTTGAGACCTCAGGTTTTCATGGACATAGAGGCAGCCATCAGGACATGTACTGGGGCCAGGTTGATCAAGAAGAGCGTTCTGTACTTGTTCCTCAACATTCCAAGTCAGAGCGGCAATGACACAGGGACTGGGCAGGATGGGTGCTGGGTTGTTTGTGGGCATGTCGTCTTTCTGGAACTGGCGGGAAAGGGCATCAGGCTTAGTGTTTTGCGTTCCGGGACGGTATGAGAGGGTAAAGTTGAATCTGGTAAAGAACAGAGCCCAGCGTGCCTGTCTGGAGTTCAGTCGTTTAGCGGTGCGTATGTATTCCAGATTTTTGTGGTCAGTCCAGACAAGGAATGGAACCACTGAACCCTCCAGCCAGTGGCGCCACTCTTCCATGGCAAGCTTGACAGCCAACAGCTCACGGTTGCCGATATCATAGTTGCGTTCTGATGGTGACAGTCTGCGAGAATAGAATGCACAGGGGTGGAGTTTGCCATCGGAAGCTGCTCGTTGAGAGAGAACTGCTCCAACTCCCACATCAGAGGCGTCCACCTCCACAACGAATTGCTGGTCTGGATCGGGCATCTGTAGAATGGGGGCAGAGGTGAACCGTGATTTTAGGACACCAAAGGCTTCATTGGCTGCTGAGGTCCAGACGAATGGTTGTTTGGAGCTGGTCAGAGCAGTGAGGGGAGAGGCTACTGTGCTGTAGTTGCGGATGAATTTGCGATAGAAGTTGGAAAATCCAAGGAATTGCTGGAGCTTTTTCCTGTTCTCTGGTATGGGCCATGAAGTCACCGCTGAAACTTTAGCTGGATCCATTTGTATGTTCCCCTCTGCCACAATGTAGCCCAGGAAGGCCATGGATCGAGCATGGAACTCACACTTTTCTGCTTTAACATACAGGGAGTTCTCCAGGAGACGACTGAGGACTAGTTGGACGTGGCGGGTGTGTTCGGTCAGGTTCTGGGAGAATATTAAAATGTCGTCAAGGTACACAAAGGCAAACTTGTTCAGCATATCCCGCAAGACATCATTTACTAGAGCCTGGAACACTGCTGGGGCGTTGGTGAGGCCAAAGGGCATGACCAGGTACTCGTAGTGGCCAGTTGGGGTGTTAAATGCCGTCTTCCATTCATCTCCCTCCCTCACCCTGACCAGATGGTAAGCATTCCTAAGATCCAATTTTGTGAAGATCGTGGCTCCCTGGAGCAACTCAAAAGCGGAGGTGAGCAGAGGAAGAGGGTAGCGATTCTTGACAGTGATGTCATTAAGACCCCGGTAGTCGATGCAGGGGCGGAGGGTTCCATCCTTTTTCCCCACAAAGAAGAACCCAGCACCAGCAGGAGAAGATGACGGGCGGATGATCCCAGCCGCTAGGGAGTTGCTGATGTACTCTTCCATGGCTCTTCTTTCAGGGGCAGACAGTGAGTAAAGGCTGCCTTTGGGTGGTGCAGTTCCAGGGAGGAGGTCTATGGCGCAGTCATAGGGCCGATGTGGGGGCAGTGACGTGGCCTTGGCCTTGTTGAATACCTCTCGGAGTCTGTGGTAGCATTTGGGGACATTAGAGAGGTCAGGGGCTGAATCGGTGGGCACTGAACTGGAGGGCAATGTGGCTGAACGCAAACAGGTCTGGTGGCAGTCCTCTCCCCACTCCTTGATTGTCCCGGTCATCCAGTCGAGGTGAGGGTTATGGCGGCGGAGCCATGGGTAGCCCAGAATAAGTGGTTGGTTTGGGGATCGAAGCAGGTGAAAGCAGATCATCTCCTGGTGGTTACCTGACAAGGTCATTGAGACCGGGGCGGTGATGCTGGTGACTGTACCGAGGAGATGGCCATCGAGAGCACGGACTGGGATGGGAGAGGGCAGACGATGGGTCTCCAGACCCAAACGACGAGCCAGTTCAGGGTCCATAATGTTGGCTTCAGCACCAGAGTCCATCAGGGCGGGCAAAGTGTGGGTGGTATGGGAGAAGAGAAGACGGACTTGAAAAAGAGGCTTACAGCCGGTGGAGGAATGGGTGTTCATTGAGCTCAGCCGGAACCCTCCTACATCCGGTGAGCTGCGGCTTTTGCTGGGCAGGTGGCGACACGATGGTTCTCACCCCCGCAATACAGACAGAGGTTTGACGTGAAGCGGCGCTGACGCTCTGCTGGAGTGAGAGAGGCACGGCCTATCTCCATGGGTTCGGGCTGGTTTTAGCTGGTTCTGGGGGGCAGCTGAGACAGGGGGCAGAGCAGCGGAATCACTCCGAGTGCGGACAGAGGGCTGGGTGAAGCGTCCCTTCTCCCGTCGGCGGGTCTGGATCCGACGGTCGATCCGAACAGCAAGGCTGATGGCCTCATCGAGTGTGGGAGGTTGGTCGTGTGAAACGAGTTCATCCTTCACGTAGTCTGCTAGGCCTTGGAGGAAAGCATCCACCTGTGCTGCTTCGTTCCAGGAGCTGCGCCTCGCCAGGGTGCGAAAGTCAATGGAATAGTCCGCCGCTGTCCTGTTCCCCTGGCGGATGGTCATCAGGGCCCTGGATGCCTCCGAGGTTGATGAGCCCAGGTCGAAAACTTTCAACATCTCCTCAGAAAAGGCATCGAAAGAAGCACAGGCTGGTGTCTGTCTGTCAAACTCAGCGGTTCCCCACAGCCGAGCCCGGCCTGTCAGGTGTGTGATGGTGTACCCCACTCTGGCACCCTCTGTGGCGAAGGTTCTAGGCTGTAGTGAAAATTGGAGCCGGCAGCTGGTTAAGAATGCCCTCACTTGGCGATGGTCACCGTCGAAGCGTTCTGGGTTGCCAATCTTCGGCTCTGGGGCACCGGGAGCCTGAAGAGGGGCCACTGGAACTGGAACGTTGTGGACTGGGGCAATGGGGTGCTGAAGAGGTGCTGGAGCAAGAAGGAAAGGTGGTGCAGACGGAGCAGGTACGGAGGCCGGCATAGCTGGAGTGGGAGCATGAGCTGGAGCAGGAGCATGGACGGGCGGAGAGGTCAGGTTGGAAAGTATTTGCAATACCTGGGCTAGCTGGTCTTGCTGCTGTTGAAACTCCTGTCGCTGCTGTTGAAACTCCTGTCGATGCAGATCAAACTGCTGGCGCTGCTGGTGACCAAGCTGAATCAGTGATTTAATGTCTCCAGTCATTCGTTGCACTTCTCCCTCTGCATGCTCCAGTCGCTCCATGGCAGTTGGTGGCTCAGGGTCGGAGGTCTCCATGTTGGATGTACCGTGCGCTGGGTCCATGCTGGTCAGACCGTACTGTCAGGACCAGACAGAGGAGGACCACAAATGCGTCACGTTTTCTCACAGTTTATTGAAGAGTTCAGGGTAAAGGGAGTTAGGAGAGTGCAGGGGTCCGGGAGCCCGTTTGTGTGTGTTCCCCCAGAGACAGAGATGCGTCCAATGGAACTGGTGGTGGAGGGTCCGGGAGTTCTGGGGGGGAACACACAAAACAAGGCAAATTACACAGGGCAGATGTACAGACAGGGGCAGGCAGTAATCGTTGGTCAGAAGATAGAATGGCTGGTCGGTTTACCGGGGTTGGAGATCAGGGTGGTCGTTGAACAGAAGGCAGGTCGGGTTTTCCAGGGCAGAAGATCAAGCAGGGAATCAGGTTGGTCCAGGTTAGTCTTCAGGAGTCAGAGATAGGAGGCCAGCGAACAGGTTTCAGGTACAAGTTAGCAGACGGTCTGACAAAGAGGAACTGAGAACAAGAGCTTTATATACAGGGGTTAATGGCAGAGTGAATGCAGTGCAGGTGGCTGGCTAATGAGGAGGCAGAGTGAGAACAGGTGTATCAATTGAGCAGAGCAGAGTGAGCACAGGTGTAGTAATTAGGCAGAGGAGAGTAAGCAAGTGGGATAATTGAAAGCACTAAGTGCTAGTCACCAGGAGTCAGGAGAGAGACGATGACACATTTCATTTAGTTTAGTTTAGTTTGTGTGTGTGTGTGCTTGTGTGTGTGTGTACTCGTTATTTACTCTTTATGATTTAAAAAAAAAAAAAAAAAAAAAACTAACCCTCTTTGCAACTGCACTTGTTGTTCTGTATATCTCCTGTGCACTTTGTATTTGCTTGTGATGTTGGCTTGATTATGTCCTCTTCTGAAAGTCGCTTTGGTTATAAAGCGTCTGCCAAATGCAATGTAATGTAATGTAATAATTTCAAACCAAAACAGGTTTCGGGAACGGTAGATTTGGTTTTAGTAGTGAATTTTCATGTGTGGCTGCAGGTTTATTTATGCTCTTCAGGCAAGGTAGGTTTGTTATGAAATTGCAGCATATGTCCTCGTCATACTTAGTGGCAAGTGTGTGCGTGTGGGTGTGTGTGTGTGTGTGCGTGTGTGTGTGTGTGTGCGTGTGGGTGTGTGTGTGTGTGTGTGCGTGTGTGTGTGTGTGTGCGCGCGCATTTGTGTGTATGTGATGGGATCTACAAATCCCTCACAGCTGCACCAGTTCGACTGCGTTGGTGGTGTCTAGCATCACACACACTCACACGCACACGCACACACACACACACACACACACACACAGACACACACAGGAAAAGTGTATGGTGCATGGATAGCTACAATCATGCTTCGTCAATGAACAGTGTTAAATCTCATTGCCCCAGGTGGAAATAATCTGCTCCAATGATATCCACACGTGTAGTGTACACACCCTTGCATGCATAGATACTCATTCACCCACATGTGTGCACGCACACAGGCACGCACGCTTAGGGGTCTGACACACCAAGGCGGTAAAGCGGCGCGGAACGGCCGCGGTTTTTACCGGCGTCAGTGAAAATACATTGAAACCTATCTGTCCTTACACACCAACCGGCGGTAGTCGGGCGTCAGCGGCGCGGGAGCCGGCTCCGCGCCGCGCTGCATTTGGAAAATAGAACTCTAGCGTATTTTTCACGCCGGCGACCGGCGGTGTCTCATTCAAATGAATGGCAAAGTAGCATGCTAGCTTTAGCTGTGGGGAGGGTTTTGAACAGGACTGGCCGCGCACGCCGACGCTGTCAGTGTGCAAGGCAGAGAAAAGCACGCCGGCCAAAACTAAGCAGAAAGACCGCGTCCGTCCTGCGACCGTTCCGTTCCGCCTTGGTATGTTTTGGCCCTTATGCAGGCACACATACGCACACATACACGCATGCACACATACACGCATGCACACATACACGCATGCACACAAACACACACACACACACGCACAAGCACAAGCACACGCACGCACGCACACACAAATGGCAAGTTCGTGTGTGTGTGTGTGTGTGTACGTGTGTGTGTGTGTGTGTGTATGAACTCTTGAAGGTCCATGGGCAGGCCTGTGTTTGAGTGATGGCATAGGCCTGGTAGGGACAGTTAAGTTGAAAGGCAGCCTAATAAGTCAGTATATCTTTGGGCCAGCCTCGCAGGTTATGGAACACGGTACAAATTACACACCACGCCGACTTAAAGGCATTCCAGTGATCCTGACACACACGCACACACACACACACACACACACACACACACACACACACACACACACACACACACACACACACACACACACACACACACACACACACACACAACAAATGAATACAGTAGGCTACTCTGTTACTGTTTGATCTTTTCTTTTCCCCCCTTCTTCTCTTGTACTTTCTGCTATGCGTTTGAAGGCGTTTAATGAGGACTATGTGTTGTAAGCAGAATCCAAATCTGTATAGTAATGTACAGAAAATCTGCATGGTAATGAACAGGTTTAAAGGGGAGGAAAACGGATTAACAAAAAATTGTTAAGTGTTTTTATTTCGCCACCCCCACCCCCCTGCCAGTTTCTCTAACTCTGAAATACTCTTTGAGTACGGACGAATGTTTGTACAGTGTATGTGTTTATGCGTGCGTTTGTGCATGTGTGCGTGTATGTATGCGTGCATGGGTGTGTGTGTGTGTGTGTGTGTGTGTGTGTGTGTGTGTGTGTGTGTGTGTGTGTGTACGTGCGCGCGTATCTGCGTGTGTGTGCGTCCAGCCTGCAATCACATTAACGCGTCGGACACAAAGCAAACACTTCTCACAGGGATAAGGTGGCTAAAGGGGATGAGGAGACTGACTCGGGCAGCATTATAGACCGGATTTATTCCGCCCCTAAATCAGCTTCTGACACTCAAGAGCGCAGAAAGAGCTTTCACCCTCTTTGAGCTGAGAAAGTTTTGTTCCGTACACGCCACGTTCAGGTATTTACGCACAGCACACACATACACACACACACATCCACATACATGCCATGCCATGCATACGTACAGTACATATGAGCATAAGCGTTTGCAGGCCAGCGCACGACTTGGATACAATGGAACACTTTGTTTTAAGGGATTGTGCCGCATACGCAAACTAAATTATTAGCAATGACTTACAATTAAAGCAACCGCCAGAGACATTAGCCGTTTTACACGTGCCTGGATTAATGTGTGTAATGGTGGGGTAAAAAAAAAGGTCAAATTAGGTGCAAATAAAGACGCAACAAAATCACTGACACTGCGGCTGAGCAAAAGGTCCAGACCAATAGCTCAGCGCTACCGATATTGTATAAAGCTTTGGGAGGGAGGTCTACTAACGTTCTATGCCAAACTGCTAGTTGGTATCCGTTACAATTGCATCTGTGTATTGCTGTAATCTCAGCATGAACCTCACATGCGCATACAGCACATAGTGGCTGGATCTCAAATGGCGCACTTGTGCACTTCGGGCACTATGTTTCAGTGCGTAACTAATACGGCATACGCACTGAAACCTGAACACTAAAGTGCACAAGTGCGCCATTTGAGATTCAGCCAGTGTTTTGGGGGCAGCCATTAAGGAGATGGACTTCAGATTAGAGGGTAGAGGGTTCAAGTGTTGCACTTTCACTACCTACCACACTCCACAGCTGCGGTGCCCTTGAGCAAGGCATCTAAAACCATACTGCTCCAGGAACTGTAGCAATACCCTGTAAGGTGCTTTGGATAAAAGCATCAGCTACGTGTGTGATCTGGTTGTGATAACTTCAGATTAAGAAATACAATAATTCATGCTACAGGAAATCAGTTAAACACACACACACATGCGGGCGCACACACACACGCACACAGTAGACACACAGCTGGCCAAGTTATCTTCTCTCTCTCTCTCTTTCTCTCTCTGTCTCTCTCTCCCTCTCTTACTCTCTTATCTCACTCAGCTTGGTTTCTCTCAAAACATTTGGCCAGATCGTTGGTGCCGCCTGGCCCACGGTTGACCTGTTGATGAAAGAGTGCTCCGCCTCTGAAACCATTGGCAGCCACTGTGACCTAAAGTCATCGAACAAGAGGCCAACTGTGTTTAGTGTGGCTGTAGCTTTTGTGTGATAGCATTGCTGACAAGCACAAAGGTCATGGGTTCGAATCTCATTATTTCCAGTAGCAACTTGGCTGAGGAAGTATGGCAGTGTGTGAGAACTCCCATTCAGAAAACGAAGAGCTTTGTTGCAAAATGTTGTATAGGCTATCCATTTTGGAACATTGTGGGAAATTGACATGTTTGTATAGGGCATTGCATTGAATTGCATTGCAAAATTCATTTGATATAGGTTTAAAAAGTATGTTCTCAAAATATTTGAATGTCAAGAATTCACGCATAGATGTTAGGCTGTGTGAACAGTTTCCAATAACAAAATGCAAAAATAAATAAATAAATAAATAAATGACTAAAAAGTAAAAAAAAAAATGACGACGCTTACCAAAAAACTTGTCAACACATGACAACTCATGGCCATCTTTGAATTGTCGGATGATTTGTTTACATTGTTGGTGGAGAGTCACTTTTGCAGGTCGAAGTGAAATGTCAGCTTTCAAATGGATAGTTTGGTTTGATCACATATTATAGCAGTGTTGTGCTTTTCTACAATCTAAAAAGTAATTCCTCTTGAGTCTTGAAACAGCTGCACCTGCAATGTAAAACCTGTCAAGAAGTGCAGGGCAGGGTAGGATACCTTTTCTGTCTTCAGTGAACCCTTAAAAACATGGCAGCCTTGCTACAGGTCAAGAGCTGTGCAGTGGGCGCAACCAGTAGGGTAATCTGAAAAACAACTCGGTGAATGAGCTTAGGGATACTTACAAAACATATGGTGTGGAGGAAGGTGTGCTTAACCTGCTGGCTGGACAATCGCATCCGTAATTGTACTGTCACCTGAAAGACTTCAAGAGGTGAAAGGTGCAACTGAAGATCATCGTCGCATTAAGAAGTCTTTGGCAAACCATGCCTGTGATCAGGACTGGATGGGGGAGAAATAAGACCCGGGCACTTTTGGCTTAAAGGGCCCCCTCATAATTAGCGGCACAGAACCCACTCACCGGTGGGCCCAGCACCCTTGTGGGCCCCTATTTACAGAAATGTAAAGAAAGACTTTTTTTACATTTCTGAAAATGGGGGCCCACGAGGGTGTGGAGCCCACTGGGAAATGCCCACTATGCCAGATGACCAGTCCAGCCCTGCCTGTGATTCAAAAGAGTTAAGCTGTAAACAATTGGACTGTTCGTTAACACTATGTAATCGGGTGCACATGTTAGCCTGTAATAAGGGCCTACATGGCAGCAGGAACTTTATTTGTCCCAGTATGGGTAATTAGCCTACTTTGCAGAAGTAGAGCACATTACAAATCTACCCACGTTCTCACAACACATAGAGTATACAGTGCTCAGCAATAATGACACCCCTTTTGAGAAATAACATTTTGACATTTCCAAAATGTACATGTAGTAAGTTTAATAAAACGTTGAGCTTACAACTTAAGGTTAATATAATGCCTTAAATGACATATTGTTCCATTTTTGTGAAATTATGGTGGTGCAAAAGTCTTTACACCCCTATCCATAGAGAGGATCATGATCTGCTTCAGTAGTCACAGTACATGTTGAAGTGCATGTTTCTTTTCGGTGAAATTCAGCTTCCCATTATTGACAACATGCATGCAAGCCTTGCAACAAGCACGCAAGTCCTACAACCATGCTTGACTTTAAGTAATTTTTCAACATTTATGTATTCATTATTGCTGAGCACTGTGAATATAACATACTAAAATATAAGTACATAAAATATAAGAAGTAATGTCTGAATTAGGTCTGTGTTTCAATTATATCAATAATGAAGGCCTTTTTGGCAGGGTTCGAATTACAAATTTGACCCTAAGGGAGCCCCTGTAAAAAAAAAAAAAAAAGCATACCCTTCAGCATGTGTAGTCTGGATACGATACGCAATTCATTACGTCATCGATTTGCTTGCCATCGCTCAACATCCCTGACACAGAGGGTAGGAGCTAGCTCGTAGAGGGAGATAGATAATGGCCCACACACGCACACACACGCCAAGATTTCAGGGGTCCCTTACTGGTGCACATCTCTTGGAGGGGCATGGGTAAACAACAGGGGGGACAACAACCATAAAAACACTGTTGGCGGTGCAACACACATCCACGAAAAGAGGTCGATGGCGCACCATGCATGTCCGGTCCAAAACACATTTAGTGTTACCTCAAAGCGTAAAATGAAACGTCATCACTTTACACAGCAGGGCAGGCTACTAGCAAAGTGAGCACACAGACGCGCGACAGACCAATCCAGACACCCACTAAAACAAACCATCCTACTGCTGTGTTTTG
>NC_085868.1:2587500-2595000 GCF_034702125.1 Engraulis encrasicolus
AAGAGCTTGCTCACAGGCAGTGGACCATGACGAAGACAACAGGGGTCGCAACCTCAATCACACACATATAACACACAAATACTGTACATACAAACACACACACTTACCATTCAACCTCATCCATATCAAACACACACACACACACACACACACACACACACACACACACACACACACACACACACACACACACACACACACACACACACACACACACACACACACACACACACACACACACACACACACACACACACACACACACACAGGATATTGCAATCACATCAGCTGTGTGTGTGTGTGAGCAAGAGCAGCTGGGGTGGAATAACACTTAACAGTCACCCGAGGCCTGCTGATCGAGGTGTGACCAATCTACTTAAGCACTGTGTGTGTGTGTGTGTGTGTGTGTGTGTGTGTGTGTGTGTGTGTGTGTGTGTGTGTGTGTGTGTGTGTGTGTGTGTGTGTGTGTGTGTGTGTGTGTGTGTGTGTGTGTGTGTGTGTGTGTGTGTGTGTGCCCGCGTATGCTCTGATCTGTAATATGGCCGTGCATCATAAGAAAGGAATTGACCCTGCCGAAGGGTTCAACAACAGTCACTACAGCGCAGCCAATCGGAACAGAGCTGCCGGCAGGCAGGATTCATCTTAGGACAAAGGTGCAGGCCAAAGGCCAGTTACCATGGTTACCTTTCTGTCGAAACATATGGCAATGTTTAGGTTACATTGCATTACACGTTACATTACATGGCACATCACTTTACACTGCATGTCTTTAGTTTACTAAAGCTAACTACACTAGCTTACTATAATTGAGTAGCTTACTTGCTAAAGTGTGTAGTTTAGTATAGCTTTATTGTAGTATAGTTTTCAAAGGTTTGGTGCCAGGAATGCCTGTCTGTGTTGAATGCCAGGAACGTGAATGTACTTTTTTCTAAATTTCTAAACTCACTCTACGTACACTCTAATGTACCTTGTGTGTGACATCGGTCATGAAAACTCATACAAAGTTAAAACTATTACAGTGAAGTATCAAATCATGCACTTCCTGATCACGTCAGTCACCTCACCAATGTTTGATAGTCATGGGACGTATGGAAGGGCATGGGAACTTTGCAGCGATCTCCTGCAATTTTCAAAAGTTGAAGTAAAAATGTCACAAGAGATGTGATAGCCACAGCAGTAATGGGTGTTGGTAGACAAATGTTCAGTACTGATGCAGGGTTTTTCGTCTTTCAAATAGTTTCATTGGAAGCAACAACCTCTTCATGAGGTGTGAAAACACATATATTTCCTCGATTTGAATTCGGAGAGTTGCATCTCTGTTTCTTGAAAAAAGCATCTATTTTTAGATGAACTAACCATCGCTTAGCTTGGAACCAAGGCACCTAGAAACCTACCGTTTTATGAAAAGCTGAGCTTCTCAGCTTTCAAACAAGTCTATATGTCTAGGTCTAACACAAAACATTCTGTGACTATTCAAAATATTTAAAAATTGTCTAGATTGCTTGCCCGTTACCACCAAAAATCCAAACACACCATGTTAAAACATATGGCAGTTTAGGTTACATTCAGAGGTGTCAAAAGTAAAATTGAAAGTAAATGCATGGTGTAAGTACAACACTAGCACATTATATCACTAAGCTGTTACACCTCTTACTCCATTGTCACAAGACCTACCACAAATTTGATCCAACCAATGCAGAGTCAGCTGGTTGTAAGACAAGTAGGTCTACAAATGTTGACTGGTTACTAAGATAAGTTACCTGTGTTGGAAGGAAATTGTGTTTCTTTGTTTAATTTACATTTGAGATCTCTGGTTACATGTCTCCACAATTAATTTGCTTTCTCACGAGCGTTTGGGGGTGGAAATCTGCTTGCTCGTGGAAAACAGTGATAACATGTAAAACTCTCTGTTTGCAGACGTAGATGCACGGCGCGGGCATGGGTGACAGCTACCACCAACACCAACTGCCTGTTTTATTTGTACTTCCCACAATGACTTCGACAAACCAATGTCCAATGCGGACATCTTCTCCTATGCTCTAAGTGACTCTAGGTCAGGAGTCTCACAATTTGTTTACATGACTCCTGCATCAAAGACACTGGGTATGAATAGCCCTAGGGATTAATAAAAGTACTCTACTCTACTATTCAGTCTCTTCGCCTGCATGACATTTAACGTTGCTATTGGTAGATGCTCATCCATGCTGTCTCCTGAAAGCGGCTGTCAGATTTGGTGGCAAAGCATTAGTAAACCTCTATGGGTATGTGCAAAAAACACACTTCTTCATTTTGAACTGTTTCAACGGCGATTACAGGTAGGAAGGTTTTCAAGATCTCCACTCAGGAGGGTGTTTGTATTTTCTCCGTTTTTACAGTAACTCCTAAAAAATACTGTCGCCGTGAGCCAGATAGGTATATCTGTACAAATGTTCCACGTTTATCTATCGTTACCATTGTCGTGGGCACGTAGCATAAGTAAGTGGTGTAGAAGTGTAGCCCTAGAATAGTTCAGTTTTCAAAGGTTCATTGCCAGGGATGCCTTTCTGTGAACAGATATGGCACTGTTTAGATTGCATAGCATTACACTTCATTGTGATACCTTGCATTGCAGGACACATCACTTTATTACTGTTTATCTCTACCTTACTACTGAAGCTTACTACACAGTGTCATGATTTCAAATGAATGGACATACTATATACGGATCTTCCACAGCAAACTTGATTTAATGAACATACACAAGGAACAAGTCAAACGAGGCACTTTGGCCAAAACCGTGAAACAAGTTATAGATTGGGTGTCAACAATAAGAAATCGCACACAGCGTGAGAGAGTCAAACTTTGAATACAGCACCAGGTGGAGCATGCAACCAGGGTGATTGGGAATCTGTATGGTATGGAATGGTAATCCTAGTACTCCGTGCGGCCTGGCACTGATTGGTTATTTGGTTGAGGTGATGAATGAATAATTGATTTGATTGCCTGAGTTGATGAATGAAGGATTGGTTTGTTGATGGCAGTGGTGTTGTGGACAGGGGTGAAAGTGAAAAGTGAATGCCCACCTGGTAAACTCCAACTCCCATTGTCGGTGTGACACAGCCCTCCACACCACATTAGTATTCACTGCACACTGCAGACAAAGAAATTGCATTTTATGCCTCACCCATGCAAGGGGGCAACCCCCAATGGCGCCCCAAGGGAGGAGTGCGGTAGGATGGTACCATGCTCAGGGTACCTCAGTCATCGAGGAGGATGGGGGAGAGCACAGGTTAATTACTCCCCCCACCAACCTGGCGGGTCGGGAGTGAAACCGGAAAACTTTGGGCTACAAGTCTGATGCCCTAACCGCTTCCCCATGACTGTGTTACAGTGGCTTACTACAAACTATAATTCAGCCAGGTTTAGTGCATTCAATCAGGAGTAGTGTAGTTTGGTTACATTACATTACACTTCTTGATACTACTTGACTGCATTTTTATTACCTTCGCCAGAAGGTTATGTTTTGCCCGCCGTGTATTTATTTGTGAATATGTCTGTTTGTTTGTTTGTTTGTTTGTACTTCGTATAACTCAGTCAGAACTGAACCGATTTTTATGAAATTTGGTGGGATGATTGGTCATGACCCAAGGAACAATCGATTAGTTTTTGGGAGTGATTGGGTCAAAGGTCAAAGGTCAAGGTCAAAATGTTTGTTTGTACTTCGTATAACTCAGACAGAACTGAGCCGATTTTTATGAAATTTAGTGGGATGATTGGTCATGACCCAAGGAACAATCGATTAGTTTTTGGGAGTGAATGGGTCAAAGGTCAAAGGTCAAGGTCAAAATGTTTGTTTGTACTTTGTATAACTCAGACAGAACTGAGCCGATTTTTATGAAATTTAGTGAGATGATTGGTCATGACCCAAGGGACAATCGATTAGTTTTTGGGAGTGATTGGGTCAAAGGTCAAGGTCACGAAAAGGTCAAAAACGTAAATTGAGCCATTTTTTATGAAATTAAGTGGGATGATTGGTCATGACCCAAGGAACAATCGATTACTTTTTGGGAGTGATTGGGTCAAAGGTCAAGGTCACGAAAAGGTCAAAAACGTAAATTGAGCCGATTTTTATGAAATTTACTGGGATGATTGGTCATGACCCAAGGAACAATCGATTACTTTTTGGAAGTGATTGGGTCAAAGGTCAAGGTCACGAAAAGGTCAAAAACATAAATTCAGCCGATTTTTATTACATTTAGTGGGATGATTGGTCATGACCCAAGGAACAATCGATTACTTTTTGGGAGTGATTGGGTCAAAGGTCAAGGTCACGAAAAGGTCAAAAACGTAAATTGCGCCGATTTTCATGAAATTTACTGGGATGATTGGTCCTGACCCAAGGAACAATCGATTACTTTTTGGGAGTGATTGGGTCAAAGCTCAAGGTCAAGGTCACGAAAAGGTCAAAAACGTTTTTCTTTGCCAAGCACTATATGCCAGAACAACGTGTGCATGCTGAATTGAATAAGAGGTCAAGACTGGGCCAAAAATGTAATATTACGATATTCCGGTCCGATTTCAATGAAACTAACACCAAAATTTGGAGAATGTTATGCCCCACACTCTGAAGATGGCCAGAAAAAAATAAGTGGCGTAAGCGAAGGTTTGCGCTCTACCGAGTGCCCATTCTAGTTCAGTATGTGACTAAGGGTATTTCTCAAAGTGAAGTGTCCCATTTGTGCCCGGTGTGTCCAATTATTAATTACACTTAGAACTAGTGATTGGATACTCTTTGGTGAAATCTATGAAAAATGGGCGTTACTCGTCGAAGGCTAGGACACATCACTTTGAGAAATGTTTGTAACCTGGATGAACTTGCTGACGTCCACATTGTCTTCATGGTTCGCAGTGAAAAACAAAGTGCTTTTCCCCTTTCATCACAAACCAACTTTCTGATTCCCGCACACTGAACACGTCGGCCGGTTCGAGATTAGGTGCAGGAATGGGCACCGGCACGGTTCTCTGTCTGCCTGAACGCACCTTCTGAGAACCACTGCACTAAACCTTTTAGGGCTAATGAGCACTAATGTCAGCATTCACCTCTTTTAAGTGGCTCACTGTTTAAGGCCATGACATGAAAGGACTTGTGCATATAGAGCAAGTTCAAGGTGTGTGTGTGTGTGTGTGTGTGTGTGTGTGTGTGTGTGTGTGTGTGTGTGTGTGTGTGTGTGTGTGTGTGTGTGTGTGTGTGTGTGTGTGTGTGTCTTAACATCTGATCAACAACTATGTTGACATACTGTAAAAGAACTAGGTTTCAACAGAGTACATGCAAGTCAAAGTTGTGGTCCTCATTTGTTCCAGACGTTCACTAAACCTTTTAGACCTAATTGGCACTAATTGCGGAGTTAAATGTTTACCGAAGTGGTTCACAGGTTGAAGAAAACAAACCAGGACTTGAGTTCACAGAGGCTGTGTAAACTCACAAGACTTAGCCTGAAAAATATAACCCTTCTTTTGCCTACAGTCTGATCGGTTCCTTACCCCTTAGCGCAGAGCCTATGTTATAACCTTACTGTCACCAAAAATGTAATGGCTATGTCTTAATCTGTTACAGTACTCAAGGCACTCGGTACTGTCATAATGTTGTTATGATCAGGGGTGCACATAACTTTTTTAGGCCGCTACTCATATGCGCACCAGCAAATATGTTTTGGTACACACCTCATCCGCGGTAAAAAAAAAAAAAAAAGTCTACTGTCTGCAGGGTCGAAGGATAAAACATTATCACCACGAACGTTGACACATGTTGTTTGAAGGCTAATGCAACTGGTGAAAGGTAGCCTAATCAAATGTGTTGTTAGTTTGGTATTCTTTACATCTTAATTAGCCTACAAATGGTACAGGTAATCTTCAAGTTAAGTGATTATTGTCTGGATTTCATCTGTTTTGACGATTTCGCCGTCATGCCTGTTAACTGATGCACAGAGGGGGAATAAACTTGTATGCGGTGTCCGTTTGGAATATGGTGGGAGGAAGCTGACGAAATTAAGAAGTGGAGCTGGCCGGGAACTGCGTGCATTTAAGAAGCCACGCGCATGGATGCATGCTTTCAGTTTTTAACTTCTATGCATCGGAGTTGCCAATGAGAATGAGGGGGTGCGCGTCCATTCTGGGAGTTAACAGACGGCACAATTCCATAATGATGGAGGGAGGAGGAGAGAGCCAGGAGCTCAACTCGGTCGCGCTCGCGCTGACTGTCGTTAGATTTACAGTTGATATGCGAGTGACATGTCTATTTTTAGGCATTCATGAGAAAATGGGACACATCGCGTCCCTTACCTGTTCAACACGGAACGCATGCTTTCAGTACCACATACGTAACGATTCCGCATTTCAAGGGACTGGCACTACATTCCTGTCCGCTCATAATTAGCCTCAAGCCACGGCACTTGGAGCCACTTCTCGGAAAGTTTTGTTTTTTAAATCTCTGACTCAATTTTCTTTGCTGTTGACGAAACTCCAAAGAAACTGATTAGGCTACTGCTGTTTGTTTCTTTTTGGACATGTTTGACCATTCACCACCATCAACAGTCTGTTGAGATAGTCAGTACGCAAGTGCGCTGCAGTGACCGAGGTGGCAGTACACATTGCTAATTTTTGGTGCGCATGCGCACCTGCGTACCAGTTATGTGCACCCCTGGTTATGATGTAGTTGAGTATTTCCGGCATATAGTGAATAGGCCCACCAGCGACCCCATCTGCAGTAGAAGCTACATCTCTCTGCTCTTATACCAGCAGAATAATGTTCAGTAATGTGATGTCATTGTGACTTTCATATACTGTATGGACATTTTTAGTAACACACAATTGTTCATTAGTTCCCTAATACAATACAATGGACATTTACAGGCTGTTAACATATAGCAAGACATTACTGGGTGTGATGTAGCTGTGTTTACATGTTTACATTTACATGTGGGATATACCGTGGTGAATTGTAAAATATCTTTTAGATAGTCAGATGTCATTTAAATAAGATACGTGTATTAGAATGAATGAATGATTTAATTGTCATTGTGCAGGTACAGCTAAAGTGTTAAATACAGATGCTCCCGGCACTTAAAAACAACATAAAACTGTATAAAAACAATAGGCCGGCTAAAACACTGAATAAAAATACCCAGCAATAAATAAATAGAGCAACAGACAAATTAACCCCTTCGTGTAGATCATATGTTATGCGCTTACTGCCACCAAAATTGCGATGACAGTCTTAATCTGGGTCTCAGTAAGGTCATAGCAATTTTGTTATGATATAGTCTGAGACTATTCCAAGTGGTTCTTTATGCTTCAATTTGAAGAGCTCTTTTCCAAAATGAGATATATCCATTTTATAGAATGTTGGGAAATTGACATTTTTGTATTGGGCATTCCATTGAATTGCATTGCAAATTGCATTTTATAGAGGTTAAAAAAGTATGTTCTCAAAACATTTGAATGGCAAGAATTCACACATAGATG
>NC_085868.1:2600000-2602500 GCF_034702125.1 Engraulis encrasicolus
GAAGCCTTCCATCAAAGACATCTACGGAGAATCCTCAGGATAACCTGGGAGGATTATCGAACAAATACCAGTGTCCTGGAGGAGGCTGGCATCCCTACCATCACAGCCATCATTGCACAACACCAACTTAGATGGACTGGCCATGTCATTCGAATGCAAGACTCTCGACTACCCAAACAAGTCCTGTACTCACAGCTTCTCCAAGGGAAACGTGCCCCAGGAGGTCAAAAGAAAAGGTACAAAGACAACATCAAGGACAACATCAGGAAGTGCCATATACCCCTTAACACCTGGGAGACTACAGTGAGGAACAGACCTGCCTGGAGAAAAGTGGTTAGAGAGGGGGCTGCACAATACAACAGGGATCTCCACAGTGCTGCAGAGCAGAAACGCAAACGGAAGAAAGAGATCACCTCCACCAACAAAGTTCCACCAAAACCCATAACTACCCCTGCCCACCCATGCCCACATTGCCCCAAAGTATGTGGGTCCAGGATTGGCCTCTTCGCCCATCTGAAGACCCACAAGAACCAAGAAGGAGGACAGACATACTCGACCACGAGTGTCCGCCGATGATGATGGTGTGTGATAGTGACAGAGAGAGCGAGAGAGCGCCGGCCCTGAAGATCACCAAGTCTAGACTGTGTGGTGAGCTTTAATAAGATCCGCTCCAGATTTGCACGCCGTAAGCCTACTGACTAGAACAGGGGCAGAGGCATCTTACTGGGAGGGAAGGGACAGCCCATCTGTGTGTGTCAGGACCCTAACCCTGCCCCTCTGCCTCCTGCCTCCTGCCTCCTGCCTCCTGCCTCCTGCCTCCTGTCTCCTGCCCCTGTGTGTGTGTGTGTGTGTGTGTGTGTGTGTGTGTGTGTGTGTGTGTGTGTGTGTGTGTGTGTGTGTGTGTGTGTGTGTGTGTGTGTGTGTGTGTGTGTGTGTGTGTGCATGTAAGGATCCAAACCCTGCCCCTTGCCACCGCGCATGTGTGTGTGTGTGTGTGAGAGAGAGAGAGAGAGAGAGAGAGTGTGTGTGCGTGCGTGTGCGTTTGTGTGTGTAAGGATCCAAACCCTGCCCCTTGCCACCGCGCATGTGTGTGTGTGTGTGTGTGTGTGTGTGTGTGTGTGTGTGTGTGTGTGTGTGTGTGTGTGTGTGTGTGTGTGTGTGTGTGTGTGTGTGTGTGTGTGTGTGTGTGTGTGTGTGTGTGTGTGTGTAGGGACTCTTACCCTGCCCCCTGCATCC
This sequence comes from Engraulis encrasicolus, assembly GCF_034702125.1. Taxonomy (NCBI): domain Eukaryota; kingdom Metazoa; phylum Chordata; class Actinopteri; order Clupeiformes; family Engraulidae; genus Engraulis; species Engraulis encrasicolus. The sequence continues at coordinate 2,601,237 of NC_085868.1, forward strand.
TGCCCCCTGTCCCTTGCAGTCTGACCCCTGAACCACACAATACACACAACACGTGCATGCTTGCTTGCTTACACACAAACACAAACACACAAACACAAACACAAACACACACGCTTAAACATGAACACAAACATACTGTATACACGGCCAGAGACATAACACATACATAGTACAAATGTATGTTGATGTGCGTGCGCGCACACACACACACAAACAAACAAATGCAAACAAACAAACAGAGACACACACAGAAACACAAATACACCTAAACATGTACACACACTTGACTCCTTGCCCGCTCATGTGACACAAAATCCCGTCTAGGTCACATGGGCCATCATCACGCCCGCCCTCCGTTTTATTTCTCTGTGTGTGTGTGTGTGTGTGTGTGTGTGTGTGTGTGTGTGTGTGTGTGTGTGTGTGTGTGTGTGTGTGTGTGTGTGTGTGTGTGTGTGTGTGTGTGTGTGTGTGTGTGTGTGTGTGTGTGTGTGTGTGTGTGTGTGTGTGTGTGTTTGTGTGCAGGCTTTTGTTTGTATCTGCATGTATTGAAGGCAAGGGTGTGTTTGTGTTTGCCTGTGTGCAGGCATGTTTGTGCGTACATGTGTGTCTGCTTGTATGTGTTTGTGTGCATTTGTTTGAGCGTGCATGCGTACCTTTTTATTTCATCCATTTGTGAGTATGGTCAGTACTGGTGGTGGGCTGGTTTTCCTTTGATAATGGGTTGATTTTAATGGGTTACGGAGGTTGGGAGTGAGCTTCGAGGGGTGTTTTGGCCATTTTGGTAGACGTATAGACCATGCAATGGGTCACTAAAAGGATTTTTAAAAGTCAAAAAGTATTTCATCCGTGTGTGTTTTTCTGTGTGTTTTGTGTTTAGTATGTGGCCTGCGTAACTGGGAGCAGAGCTGGTTAAGATGGGGCTTAGTGAAAGTCCTCAGCCTGGTGAAAGGAACTCTGAGCCCATCAATCCTTCCTTCGCCCAGTGGGGCGCTGCGAAACGCGGCCATGACTTTATCTCAAGTAGATTACTCTGTGTGTGTGTGTGTGTGTGTGTGTGTGTGTGTGTGTGTGTGTGTGTGTGTGTGTGTGTGTGTGTGTGTGTGTGCGCGCGCGTGCGTGCGCGCGCGTGCGCGCGCGCGCGTGCGTGCGCGCGCGTGCGTGTGTGTGTGTGTGTGTGTGTGTGTGTGTGCGTGCGTGTGTGTGTTTGTGTGCCCGCCAGTGTCACCACAGTGACCAGAGTAATGGAAGTCATTATATCGCTATG
>NC_085868.1:2627500-2630000 GCF_034702125.1 Engraulis encrasicolus
GTGTGTGTGTGTGCTTGCGTGTGTGTTTGTATGTGTGCGTGCGTGCAATTTTTGAACAAACATCCCCTTGACGTCATCATGAGCTTCTCAATGCCCCCTTGACGTCATCCTGAGCCTCTCAATGCCCCCTTGACCTCATCATAAGCCAGCCAACAGCCCCTCGGTATGAAAAAAATAAAATAGATGAATTCCCCTCAATAGCAACTGAGCAATAGCCCTCTCAGCTGTGTCATTTTCACCCCACCCCCGCTGGCCTGTCCACACTGTTAACCTGCTCGGAAGCATCTGCTGAAGGTCTCCCAGAAGACCAACTACAGGTGAAAATAGTTCCCATGTGATTTGTCTGTGTGTGTGTGTGTGTGTGTGTGTGTGTGTGTGTGTGTGTGTGTGTGTGTGTGTGTGTGTGTGTGTGTGTGTGTGTGTGTGTGTGTGTGTGTGTGTGTGTGTGTGTGTGTGTGTGTGAGTGAGTGTCAATAGCGTGTGCTCCCAAATCTGTGTAAATGCTTGGGTAACAGGGTTCTTGTGCATGTCTGTGAAGCAAGTAGGTTTTGGGTGGAAAGAAGTTAGTGCACGGGACTGGGTGATGGTAGAGGAGCTGTCGGAAGGTCGGAATGTGTGTGTGTGTGTGTGTGTGTGTGTGTGTGTGTGTGTGTGTGTGTGTGTGTGTGTGTGTGTGTGTGTGTGTGTGTGTGTGTGTGTGTGTGTGTGTGTAGGTTTGAGGGGTTCAAATATGAGCACTAGTAGAGGTCAAAGGCCGTAGTGTCTCATGTCGGGAAACACTCCACAAAGGGGGCCACAGAGTGAAGCGTGTGTGTGTGTGTGTGTGTGTGTGTGAGTGTGTGTGTGTGTGTGTGTGTGTGTGTGTGTGTGTGTGTGTGTGTGCATGTGTGAGTGCGTGTGTGTGTATGTGTGTGTGTGTGCCTGCGTGCAAGTGTGTGTGTGCGTGTGCGTGTGCGTGTGCGTGTATGTGTACATGCATGCATGTGTGTGTATGTGAATTTGTGCATGCCAGCATGCGGTCGCGAGCGTGTGTGTGTGTGTGTGTGCTTGCGTGTGTGTTTGTATGTGTGCGTGCAAGAATGTGTGGAAGTGCGTGGAAGTGTGTGCACGTTTGTGCGTTCAGACACACACACACACACACACACACACACACACACACACACACACACACACACACACACACACACACACACACACACACAGACACACACAGACACACACACACACAGTGGGGTGCTGCGTAGGGGCCCGGCTATAGTCCAAGGCTATAATTTATACACCTGTCAGAGGTAAGTAGGCTCCCCCGTGCAGGGGTCAGCCTGCAATTTGTTTAGGCACAGGGGTCCTGAAAACATGGCAACGGAGAGGGGCACAAAGATCCCCATTTAGCACAGCAGGGGGGGGTAGGGGAAGGAAGGGAGGGAGGGGGTCCTAGGAATCCAACAGGAGGGGACAAAGGGGTCAGTTTTCCCGGGCCCAGGGAAAGAGATGGGGCTTAGAATTGGATCCTCTTGACTTTGTATGCAGTGGGTGTGGGGCCCTTTCAGATGACTTCTGTCCTGGGCCTGGCCAAAGCTCCCCGCGGCCCTAAGGGGGCAACGTAGTCCTGGAGGGTACCTGGTGAGACCCCTTATTTTTTAGGTTTGGGTTTGGGGTGGTCGGCATGGGAAGGCACCTTTGTTAGTTGTGAGTGTAAAGGGGGGAGGAGGTGGTTTGGGTTGTGTGTGTGTGTGTGTGGAGGTGTTGTGCGTGTGTTTATGACGAGAACATGTGTGTGTGCTGTGTGTGTGTGTGTGTGTGTGTGTGTGTGTGTGTGTGTGTGTCTGTGTGTGTGTGTGTGTGTGTGTGTGTGTGTGTGTGTGTGTGTGTGTGTGTGTGTGTGTGTGTGTGTGTGTGTGTGTGTGTGTGTGTGTGTGCTTGCGTATGTGCATGCATTTGTCTGTGTGGTTGGAGGTGCGTTCACGGCTATGACGAGAGCAACACCTCCTGCACAGCAGGACACCAGCAGATTTGAGAGATGGAGAAATGCTTCCCTTTAGACTTCAAAACATATGCCCCGGAGAGACAAACAAAGAGAGAGAGAGAGAGAGAGAGAGAGAGAGAGAGAGAGAGAGAGAGAGAGAGAGAGAGAGAGAGAGAGAGAGAGAGAGAGCTCTGGGAGAAGAATAAAGTGCGTTTCTTGAAAGAGCCCAAAGGTTAAGTGCAAATATTCCATCTCTCTCTCTCTCTCTCTCTCTCTCTCTCTCTCTCTCTCTCTCTCGCTCTCTCTCTCTCCTCTCTCTCTCTCTCTCTCTCTCTCTCTCTCTCTCTCTCTCTCTCTCTCTCTCTCTCTCTCTCTCTCTCTCTCTCTCTCTCTCTCTCTCTCTCTTCACTGCTGTAACAGAAAGTATCAGAACAATAACGTATTGTCCATCTGTCTGTTTCTGATGCACATCCCAAAATGATTATTGGTGCAATGACTGTTGGTTGGTTGACTTCACCATTCAGCCTGTCTGAATGA
>NC_085868.1:2637500-2642500 GCF_034702125.1 Engraulis encrasicolus
GAGCCCATAAAATCTCACATAATAATAAACAAACTCCGGAGATCCACTACTGCTTCCTCAATTATACTGAGGGGGAGGGAGAGGAGGGGTGAGGGCAAGAAATAATGCTACAGAGAGAGAGAGAGAGAGAGAGAGAGAGAGAGAGAGAGAGAGAGAGAGAGAGAGAGACTGGCAGAGTAGCAGAGAAGCAGAGTCGCCAACATGTTAAGGAATAACGCGTATTAGGACAAACAGGTCATTTGTCTCGGGCCCAGGGAGAGAAAGGGCCCAGAATTGGGCATAGGAAGAGAGATGGGGACAGACAGAAAGAGAGGGTGAAAGTCTGGTAAAGATTGGCAGAGCGGAACAGGAAAGGATTAGAGAGACAGGACAGAACATGGAAACTGGGGGAACTAGAGTAATATTCTCTTTTCACTTCACTGTTTGAATGTGTCTGCCTGACTGTTTTATTATTGTATCTTGTGTATGTGTATGAATAAAGGTGCATAACTTTCTTCTCCTTTCACAGTTTGTTAGAAGAAGCACAACTTTGTTTAACTGTGTGTGCACACGCATGCACGTCTCTATGAATTGGCATGTGAATATGTGTGTGTGTGTGTGTGTGTGTGTGTGTGTGTGTGTGTGTGTGTGTGTGTGTGTGTGTGTGTGTGTGTGTGTGTGTGTGTGTGTGTGTGTGTGTGTGTGTATGTGCCTGAATGTCTGTGTGTGCATGTGTCTCGCGTGTCTACACATCAGTGGTCCAATTGTTGAGCCAGAGTAGGCCATGCCACAGTTAATAGTGTGCGTGCGTGCGTGTGTGTGTTTGAAGGGGTGGCTAGACGGCCCCTTCGTATCTCAAACTGGCACTGTACCAACAGACGCACATGGGCAAACAGAAGGCATTCTGGGCCGTCTGGGAATTTCTAGTCTGGGGTCACACTGGATCGGGTGATGGGTGCCTGGTGGAGAGGGCCTCTACACGGGACCACTAATAGCAATTACCAGGCCCAGGACAAAATCATCTGTAAGGGCCCCCGTCTCAATATATATAATGTAATAAGGACCCAATTCTGGGCCGTTTCTCTCCTTGGTCACATGACCCGTTTGTTTTTTTCCCCTTGTTGGCAGGCCTGATTCTACTATCAGTCTCTCTCTCTCTCACTCTCTCTCTCTCTCTCTCTCTCTCTCTCTCTCTCTCTCTCTCTCTCTCACACACACACACACGCACGCACGCACGCACGCACACACGCACGCACGCACGCACGCACACACACACACACACACACATACAAGCCCCCCATCCACACACACATGCACACGCACACAGAAATTGAGATGGTGTGTCTTGCTCTGTCTTTCTCATGTTCACACCACACACACACATACCCAATAAGCGGATAAGATGTAGCTTGCGCTCTGTTTCTCACGCTCTCTTTCTCTGTCACACACACGCACACATACAGTATGCAGTCTCTACATAAACTCACTACCGGTACCACCTGAGAAGGTGTATTTTATCAGGCTCAAGTCGATTCTCATTGATTGATATTCTTGGCCAACATCTCAAAACTGATTTCCACGGATATTCATGAATTACGCAAATGCTTATGAACACAGAATAGTTTTTCTCCCTCTCTCATCTTCTTCTATTCTTTGTCTCTGTCTCTCTCTCTCATTCTCTCTCTTCTCCCCCACCTCTCTCTCTCTCTCTCTCTCTCTCTCTCTCTCTCTCTCTCTCTCTCTCTCTTGCTCTCTCTCTCTCTCTCTCTCTCTCTCTCTCTCTCTCTCTCTCTCTCTCTCACACACACACACACACAACAGCAAAGATAGGGTGGCTTCCTCTCTTTCTCATACACTGTATCCCTCTCTCCCCCCCACACACACATCTCTCTCACCTCTCTCTCTCTCTCTCTCCAACACACACATCTCTCTCTCTCCCTCTCTCTCTCTCTCTCTCTCTCTCTCACACACACACACACACACACACACACACACACACACACACACACACACACACACACACACACACACACACACACACACACACACACAAACACACACACACACACACACAACCGCAAGGAGAGAGAGAGAGACAGACAGACAGACATAAACATTTACAAATATGATTTCTACAGATAATCATTAATTACACAAATGCTTACACTTGCAAACTAAACAGAGTACACACTGTCTACTGATACTAAGAAATGGAATCTGACTAGGACTGACCACAAGTGTTTTCAATTGTGAATGTAGGTCACATTCAATTACTGTGTGCATTACACTGGCATACACAACACCTTGAAAGACATTTACACAGATACTTACTCTTCCTCAGACACTGTCACAGAGCACACACACATTGACATACAAAGAAACACTGAATAAGACACTAACATACCACCAAAATTCACTGACACCGAAGACACACAAATTGGCATACAAAGAAACACTGAATAAGACACTAACATACCACCAAAATTCACTGACACCAAAGACACACAAATTGACATACAAAGAAACACTGAATAAGACACTAACATACCACCAAAATTCACTGACACAGAAGACACACACATTGGCATAGAAAGAAACACTGAATAAGGCGCTGACACCAAAATTCACTGAAACAGACAGGCACCATCAGAAACACAGCCACTGACACTGAAAAAAAATGTCAATAATCTCTTCATAATAATAAATAAAAGACATAAATAAATAAAAGACCAATTTCTTTTCTGTTAAATATTTTACCTTTCCCCAGGACAAATGACCTGTTTGCCCCCTCTTGTTGGGTTCCCTGCATAAGAGGTCCCCCAAGACCAAGACCAGGTGTGAGTACAGGAAAGACTCAATCAATAAATCACTTGAATATCCAGAAAAGCATGTCTGTAGCCCCATAGCCTCTTTGCGCAGATGGGCCTGCCGGTCACCCATTGCTAAAAAAGACTCAACTACATCATAACAACATTGCTATGGCATTGTCAGGATTAAGGTAGATTAAGGCTTTGTCATTACAATTTTGGTGACAGTAAGGTTATCACAGGCTCTACACAAAGGGGTTAATGCATGCCGATCCACCAGTGGAATGCTGTAATAGTCACGGAAAAACATAACTACCGTAGCACTTCACCACTATGACAGTACACAGGCCCTTTAGTAATACATCATGACTCGATCATTGCCATTCTTCTAACAGCTCATTTATAACAGTACAGGGACCGTGTCTTACTGGGTTAAAGGTCCAGGATGTACCACTGGCAAAAAAACATGATAACATTGAATGAACCATAAGCTAGGTGTGGACATACCAGATTGTTATCGATGGGGCCCTAAGTCCTAAGGGGTACCCCAAGACAAAGTCCCTGTATGGGTACAGGAAAGACACAGGCTGAGTCAATAAACCACATGGATAGGCAGGAAAGCTTGTGATTAACCCCTTTGACCAGAGCCTCTGTTATAACCTTATTGCTACCAACATTGTAGTGACCAGGCCTTAATTTGCCTGTCATGGCAGTGATGCTATGATGTGGTTGAGTCTTGAGAGTGAACTGACCTATCTGCACAGAGACTACGATGGACGATTGTCAAACTGGCCGATCGGAATGAGCCTTAGGCAGAACATAACATCCATAAGTCTCTGTAGATACGCTACAAACCCATGGATGAAAGAAGGAATATCTCCAAGCTACAAACAAGAAAATGTGCAGTCGCTTGCAACTTATGGCTGTTTTAACAACCATGACCTGGATGAAAGATAATCTTCATAAACATTTTTTCTAATTACCAAATTTGTTTTTGTGTGAAGGGTTAATCTTTTAGGAATTGCTGTTCAGGGAAAAGTCCAACCTCAGGTATTTCTGTTGTTCTTTACTTGAGTAGAAACAGACAAAAAAACATACATCTGTAAAAAAAAAAACATACATGTGTACGGGCGTCTTTCTAATAATTTATTTGTCAAAGTGCAGTCTTTTCTGCTCATTTCCTTCTGTGCAAGCAGTGGTGTAGTCTACGTAGAACGCGGGTACGGATACCCACTTCTAAATTTCAGGGGTTTCAGTATACCCACTTGAAATTGATGTATCCATTATTTTGAATGGCACAAATATATACAGTATACCCACTTCAAAAAATGCTCCAATATACAGTATACCCACCATAAAAAAGTAGACTACACCACTGCGTGCAAGGGTGTGAGGGTGTACAGTATCTTTCGCAACATTTGTGCCTATACGTAGTTCCCATGGGGTTATTGATGGGGCCATAATATGCGCCTGGACCAAGGCCAAGTGTATGTACAGGAAACACATTGGTTGGGTCAATACCAAAACACTGATTCTCTGCAGTCACAATGTTTCAAAGCTATAGGCCTATACTGTATGAAAGAGGGGGTATCTTTAAGCTAAAACAGAAAATGTGCACTTTTTTAGATGGCATCTCCGTTAACAAACATGATTCGGCTGAATAACGATCTTCAATCGTGTCGTTCATAGAATATTTTATCTTATAAGGAATTGCTGTTCCAACAAATGTTCTTTCCAGTGGAGGTATCGCACCTTTGGACATGATGCCTGTGTGTGTAGGTTCCAATTGGTAAACTGGAGCAGGTAAGGGGAACTTTAATGCTGAGCAAAAGTGTACTTTCATTGCATTTTACAAAACAAAAAAGTGCTACCCAAGTGAAGTGCAAACGTTTCGGTCACAGTCAGACCATCATCCGTGCAAAACGATGTTGTCATCACTAATGTGCATCTTTCTAACCATTTATTTGTCAAAGTGCAGTCTTTCTTGAGTTATCAACAGTGATGGGCAAAACGGATTCATTAGTTACAATCTAGGGTAACATATTCCAAACGACCTGGTTTTAATCCCTCCAATTAAACCAGGTGATCATTCAACCAGCCAATGGACAGGTAAAACCAAGTCGTTTGTAGTAGTTCCAATACACCACTCTCCTGTGTTGTGCATCTCCATAAAATCTAGAGGGAAGAGGTGGATCGCACTCGGATCTTCTTTCT
>NC_085868.1:2647500-2650000 GCF_034702125.1 Engraulis encrasicolus
TTACCACAGGTAGGCCTAATTAACAGGTCCACTGGTAGTGACAAAAATAAACAGTTGGCCAGTCCATTACTAAAAAGAAAGAAAAATATTTACACAAGAACAGTAGGTTTAACTATTTGTAAGGAGTTTGCATTGTTGTGTGAAAAAATAATTAAAACCCAAAATATTTTGATTGGATTGCCTACATCAGAAAGGAAAACACGCAAAACGTCACACAGTAACGAATTCCATCTTGTGCCCCAGAACAGGGTGCGCGAGAGACCGCGTAATGCCAGACGCCGCTATTTCATCAGAAACCCCTTGTCTGAAACATTAAGAAACTTCAAGCAACTTTTCCTTCTTTTCTCTCGTAGTTGGGTTAAGCTGTAGCCCGGCCCATCTGCTGTAGCAAATGGCTGTAGTCACTGGGGAAGGAAGAGCAGCAGAGGAGTGAGAGGCAGAGGGGGAGAGAAAGAGGGGGATCGGATTGAAAACAGATCAGCTCCGAGATCCCAATACAGCAACGTCCGAGTGGGGACCGACCGCCAGATAGATAAAACTGCCGCCCCGACTTCGCAACCGCGTCAGTGGTGTTTTAAATTGCAATGAGCTGATGTGTTTGGGACTCGAGACTTGCTTTCACAACTCCATTCATTGATTACGTGATGGATTGTGGAAGTTAGCGAAACGCACGAACTCTTGGGTGAACTTTGTGGTCCACACATGGAGGAGTTTTAGTGAGTGTAGTCGCGCGATGCTCTCTGTTCTCTCCTGGCTACACGATCAGTGTAACTTTTAGATGGATTATTATTATCACTCGGCGGAAAATCCGTTTGCTGTCTTTCATTTCCCGACAAAGTTTCTCCTCAAGAAATCGTTCACTCGACGCGCGCTTCAGTGAGAGGATCCGGTGAACGGTCTAAACGGAGAGACCTAAGGTCACGCCAATCTTGATACAGTCACTAAGGTAAGCACGCGGAGCTCTGCGAAATCTTACGTAAATAATCATTATAGTGCACTTTTGGGGTGCTTTTTTGCCGCGTAAAGTAACTTTTCCAAGCGGTCGAGTTTGCTTTGCGTTGTTTAATAAGGGCAAGCGTGAACACAGCAGTCAGGAAATGTGCATCTAACTCCCTTAATAATTTCTCACTCTAAATTCAGTGTTTTCAAAGCTTCTTTTAAATGTGTGGGGAAGTCTGCACGGGTCAGACCTACAATTCTTTTTAACACTTCTGGCATTACTCTTTAATCATTTGCTCGTTCAGCTGGGTTGACATTGGAATTTGAAATATTTCGCCTGAAACTTGATCCATATGTGAGAAGATTGATTAAAAAGATGCAAGGCGCCAGTGTATTACACCAGTTTTGTAAGGTTTTTTTTGCCGACGATTTAAATATGAAACGAGGCTGCAGGCGCACAGATTTCCAAAACCATAATTTAAATTGTGCCAAAACATTAAACTCTTTGCAGACTTACAGACAATGATAGATTTATCAAGCATTTTTTTTGTCTAGTGTGTTTTTTAATTGAAGAAGCAAATTGGGTTCTGAAGATTCTAGTGTTAAATTGTGCAATTTTATATTGTGGAAATAAAATACATCCCAATAAAAACAGCAAAAAAAAAAAAAATCTATGTATCAAAGTTCTGCGGGGGAAAAAGTAAATGTCTGACTTCTTTCACCTCCTTGGGATGAAAGTCTTGTCAGACATCTGCCATGTGTTTGTGAAAGCGTTTATAAAAAATAGGCCATGTGTTTGCAGGCCAGTGTTAATGCTGTCAGTTGTCACCTCCTGGGCTCAGCAAGGTGTATGTTTGTGCTGGCTGTGTAAACTGAGAGGGAGGGGGGCTGGTTGCTTGGTTTGGTTTGTTGGTTGATGTTAGTGAAGCTTGTGGTTGTGGGTTTTTTTGGGGGGAGGGGGAGAGGAGGGGAGGGAAGTGAGTACTTTTGTGACTTTGTTCTCTCTCTCTCTCTCCCTCTCTCTCTCTCTCTCTCTCTCCCTGCTGTTTACTGTATGCCTTTCCCCTTCAAATCCCTTCAATGAATGACAAAGATCCCAATCGGACCATCAGGAGGAAGTTCTGGCTTTGTTTGTTATGGAGAACTCTCTCTCTCGCTTTCTTTTTTTTGGGAGGAAGGATGGATCCCTCCACATGGAGAGAGAGAGAGAGAGAGAGAGAGAGAGAGAGAGAGAGAGAGAGAGGGAGGCTAACAAGTCCTGGGGCAAGCATTCATACCCTGCCTTGCACCCGTGTGTGTGTGTGTGTGTGTGTGTGTGTGTGTGTGTGTGTGTGTGTGTGTGTGTGTGTGAACTCGGAGGGGGTGCTTTTTTTTAGTTGACAAATACTTCGAAATAGCGTGGACTGATGGACGCAGGCAGGAGGAAGAATTGAGAATAGCCCACGAGGAAGAAAGAAAGAGGAGAGGAGAGGGGGAATGCTCTAATTGGCCAATTTAAATCCACCATGAAAAAACAGAGGAAGAAAGAAAGGAAGGAAGAAAAGAAGAAAAAAAACCTTGG
>NC_085868.1:2655000-2660000 GCF_034702125.1 Engraulis encrasicolus
ACTTCAGATAATGTAGTATGTCAGTATTTTTGTACTAAGGGAAATCACTCATTGTGGTTCATTGTTTCTGGATGTCAGCAGTCAGACAATGGAATGTAACTGGATACTGGATAATGACTCTGGGTCGGACAGACAGACACAGACAGACAGAGACAGACACACACACACACACACACACACACACACACACACACACACACACACACACACACTAGGGTGCATCAGTTGCCCCCTATGAAAAGATATTGCCTTGGCCCTATAGTAAAAATGTTCTACACCCAGTAAAAACACACTGTGTAAAATATTTTGAAATTTGGATGAAGTCTACCGGGGCCATCAGCCCCATGAAAATAATGGTGATAGTCAGAATCTTGGAATAGAAATGGACATTTTGCTGCATAAAGCTACCCAATAAAAAACATATTGTCTCAGCTCTGTGATAAAAATGTTCTATGCACAGTAAAATCACTCTGTGTAAAATATTTTGAAATTCGGATGAAGTCTACCGGGGCCACCAGCCCCATGAAAATAGAAAATAATGGTGATAGTCAAAATCTTGGATAGAAACAGGGCTGGACTGGCCATCTGGCATGGCGGGCATTTCCCGGTGAGCCCCGCACCCTCGTGGGCCCCCATTTTTTTTTTTTTACATTACTGAAAATAGGGGCCCATGAGGGTGCGGGGCCCACCGGTGAGTCAGTTCTCCGGCACTAATAATGAGGGGGCCTTAAATCCAAAAGTGCCCGGGCCCTATTTATCGCCCAGTCCATCCCTGAATAGAAATTGACATTTTGCTGCATATTGTCTCAGATGTGTGATAAAAAAAAATTTCTATGCACAGTAAAATCACTCTGTGGAAAATGTGTTGAAATTTAGATTAATTCTACTGGGTCCACCAGGCCCATGAAAATACAAAACAATGGTGATAGTGATGGGCAACCTGGATTCCAAAGTCCAGTGCCACATATTCCAAATATAGCCAATATAATGAACCAGCTGACCCACTGCCAGTATCAAGCAAGAGATTACGAAGTTGTATGACTTTTGTGTGCTTCACCTGTGGGCCTACAGGATTGTACAGGTAGCTGTTAATACCTGGTGGAGCATCTGTACTAAAGCTGTGAATGCTCCTTGGAATGACTTGTGTTTTTTTAAGAAATCCCTGCAGTAGTTCAATAGAGTACATACAATACAACTGTATGTGATGTTGGAAAGAGTGGCTTCCCAAAACCTGTACTTAAGTGGCTTCTAGGTATGTCATGGGTATCACCAGGTCCAGAGTCCATTGCCAAGGGCCTCTCAGGTAAGTTATGGTACTCATCTGATGGAGTAAAGTGAAATACTACCATAGGCAATGGGATAAAGAAGTAATGGCACTCTTCAATACAGTAGCACTGACTGCTTTGTAGCCTAGGCATTCCAAGGAACATTCACAGCTTTAGTACAGATGTTCCTCCATGAATTGTAGGCCCACAGGTGAAACACACAAATACAACAGTCATGCAGCTTTGCAATATCTTGCTTGATACTAGCAGTGGTCCAAGGCAGCAGCAAGGAATTGATATTGTGTTGCAAAATAGCAAATTTGCCTAAATATAGCAGTTTGACCATCAGTCTGTCCTGAGACTGAAGTCTGTGTAAGTGGATCGACTGAATACACAACCTGCTTAGATATTCCTTCTGTTTGTGCTCCCAATACAGGTGATCTCACTAATTACCTCATCATCCTGGCTTAAGTGGTAATTAGGCTCAGCTGGTTCATTATATTGGCTGGGGCAAATGTGTCACGCGGTTTGTCCACCTCTGTTTTAAGACAATGGCAAACCTAGATTCAAAAGCTACAATCCAGTGCCACAGATTTCAAATTACCTGGTTTTACCTGTCCAATTGCCCTAACTGGAAAGGTAAAACTAGGTATGTCATTTGGAATATGTGGCACTGGACTTCAGCTTTGGAATCCAGGTTGCCCATCACCATCACCATTATTTTGTATTTTCATGGGCCTGGTGGACCCGGTAGAATTCATCTAAATTTCAACATATTTTACACAGAGTGATTTTACTGTGCATAGAACATTTTTATCACAGAGCTGAGACAATATGTTTTTTATTGGGTAGCTTTATGCAGCAAAATGTCCATTTCTATTCCAAGATTCTGACTATCACCATTATTTTGTATTTTCATGGGGCTGGTGGCCCCGGTAGACTTCATCCAAATTTCAAAATATTTTACACAGTGTGTTTCTACTGGGTGTAGAACATTTTTACTATAGGGCCAAGGCAATATCTTTTCATAGGGGGCATCTGATGCACCCTAACACACACACACACACACGCGCGCGCGTCAATCTCCTGTTGATCAACATCAGGTCGCAGCCCTGTTGAGCTCCAGTGTGTGTGTGTGTGTGTGTGTGTGTGTGTGTGTGCGTGTGCGTGTGCGTGCGTATGTGTGAGCTTGTGTGTACCCTGGAGCATGTTAACATTAGCAAGTCATGAGCGGTACCACAGTGGCCTATCTTCCTTCCACAGACAATAAAGCATCAAGTGTGTCTAATTACACCTAATGACACGAGACGGAAGACAGGACATCACACACACACACACACACACACACACACACACACACACACACACACACACACACACACACACACACACACACACACACCACCACCACCACCATGTGTAGGCTGGCATCAAACGGCTGTTGGTCACCAGGGTGTGTGTGTGTGTGTGTGTGTGTGTGTGTGTGTGTGTGTGTGTGTGTGTGTGTGTGTGTGTGTGTGTGTGTGTGTGTGTGTGTGTGTGTGTGTGTCAGATGTGATGAGTGGGACTGCCGTCTACAGACCCCCTTTGATTTCCTAATTAATTCCTAGAGGAACGCCGTTGCTGTATGCACACACACACACACACACACACACACACACACACACACACACACACACACACACACACACACACACACACACACACACACACACACACACCTAGAACTTGCTAACAATGATTCATTTAGACAGGTGAGCAGAAAAAGGCGTGTGATGCACGTCATACAATGTGCATGGGCAGCAGAATTACCTTCACACACACACACCATAGTCATCCCCTCTCCAGCCTTTGAGGATGTGTGTGAAAATGGGCCGCTATGGCTTGTGCATACAAGTGTGTGTGTGTGTGTGTGTGTGTGTGTGTGTGTGCATGTTTGTGTGTGTGTGTGTGTGCGCGCGCATGTGTGTGTGCGTGCGTGCACGCCCGTGCACCAATGCACATGTATATAAGAGTTCAACTAGAGAACATAGTTCATTAAGAGAAGATATAGCAGGGATATGAGAGTGTTACTCCAATATTAAATCCTGACTTGGCCAGTTTATTATTATTGAGGTAATTTAAGCATCAATTCAATTCTATGTCCCTATCTGATGGAGGAGATAAGGGCTTTGTCTTGTTCCTCAAGTCTAGAGGCGTGAATCCCCTTATTATCTAGTCCTCTCTGGATCCAGACGAGTGGAGGCAAAGAAAAGGAAGAATGAAAGAAATGAGTAAAAGATAAAGAAAAAGGAGGGATTGGGAAAGCGAAATAGAAAAGGAGGAGAAGGGAAAAGAGGGTGACAGAAAAGAAGAAGTGAAGGAGGCAAGAGGAGAAAAGAGAGCCAGATAGCACAAGGAGAGGATGTTGAGGAAAGATGATTGGAGAATGGAAGAGACGGGGAGAGATGTAACTCAGGTCATCCTGTGCTAGTTCTCCACTCGGGTCTCGAACCCGCCACCTACCAGTCAACACTCCAGTATGGCTGTGGGCAGTAGGGGTGTAAATCACAGCCTTCATGACGATACGATACAGTATCGATTTCTTAAATCAGGGATTCGATTTTTTTCGATACTTAAGAATTCCCCATGATACGATGCGATTCGGTTCGATTCGATTTTTTCCAATTACTTTTCCACTACTATTGTGTTATGGAGCTAGGGCATTGCACAGGGGCCAGCGATTTGATTCTTTTCGATTCTTAAGAATGCCCAAGGATATGATGCGATTCGATTAAATCGCCGGCCGATACTTCCGATACATCGATACATTTCGATTTTATTTACATCCCTAGTGGGCAGCACAGCATGATACAGCTGAGCTAAAGGTCCAGAGTGGATATCTCAGCACTACTGTATGACGCTTTGGGAGGGAGGTTTACTAACGTTCTACGCCAAACTCTGCGAGTTGGCATCCGTTGGCATCCTCGCGCCGAGAGGAGAGGAGCGGAAAGAGGAGAGAAGAGGAGAGGATAAAGTTGGAATAGAGAACAGACGTGGGGAAGGGGACAGGAGAAGAGAGAAGAGAAGGGGAGAGAGGATTGGAGTAGAGAATATATTGGAAAGAGGAAAGGAGTGAAGAAGAGAGGAGAGGAGAGAAGAGGCCCAGGGTTCCATTGCCAAGCCACAGCCCAGAAGATGGGGAGACTAATGTGCGGTTGGTCAGAACAACACAAACATTTGGCTTCACAGAACAACAGAGAGAGAGAGAGAGAGAGAGAGAGAGAGAGAGAGAGAGAGAAAGAGAGAGAAAGAATGAGAGAAAGAAATAATGAAAGAAAGAAAGAAAGATTAAGGAAGGGGTTCAGAAAGAGATAGAGTAAGCCAACATGAAAAAAGAAACGCAATTGGAGAAAGTCGTGAATGAAAGAGAGAGAGAGAGAGAGAGAGTTACCAGGGGAGGGGGGCTTGAAAAAAAGTCAAATTCCTCCATATGTTATCCCTTAGCAATCACAGCCACTTACACAATCAGAGACCGAGGTCAGAGTTTGGGCAGTACCATGATGCACCCCCACAACCCACACCCCACCCCCCACTCCCTAACCCCTCTCTCTCTCTCTCTCTCTCTCTCTGTCTCTGTCTCTGTCTCTCTCACACACACATGCACACACACACACACACACACACACACACACACACACACACACACATACACACACACACACACACACATTCCATCATGATCTGGGGGCGGGG
>NC_085868.1:2670000-2675000 GCF_034702125.1 Engraulis encrasicolus
TCTCTCTCTCTCTCTCTCCCTCTCTCTCTCTCTCTCGCTCTCTTTCTCACACACACACACACACACAGACACACACACACACACACACACACACACACACACACACACACACACACACACACACACACATACACACACACACACACTAGGGAACAATAGCTTGATCGCGGCTAGGACCTCATTATGGTCATTGTTGACGCGTCCATTCGTATGCTAACTAGCAGCCCCCGGCAGTAAAGTTTAACATAGCCTGACGGTTAACCTCATTATTTGCCTAAGTTCTTCACACCACAATGGGTAGATAATAGCCACTCCAAACCCCCCAACACACACACACACACATACTCCTAAACCCCCCTTTACAATCATACTTGAGCGAGAGAGTGTGGGAGAGAAGAGGATGTCTTTGCCTAGCAATTAACTTTACAAGTACAGGAGTAAGTTAATCATGTGTGTTTGAGAGAGAGAGAGAGAGAGAGAGAGAGAGAGAGAGAGAGAGAGAGAGAGAGAGAGAGAGAGAGAGAGAGAGAGAGAGAGAGAGAGAGAGAGAGAGAGAGTTTATGTGAAGAGGGGCTTGAAGCACTCTTGACGTGCACTGTGTAGCTTATTGTGTGGTGTGGTTTGTGTGCTGTGCTGTTTTTGAGTGTGTGTGTGTGCGTGTGTGCATGCGTGCGTGTGTGCGTGCTTGCATGTGCAGAGTGTTCTCATAAGAGGGGACTCACTCCATCACCTCTTCACGAGAGGAAAAGAGAGCGAGACAGAGAGGGCATGGATGTAGAGAAGCGAGGAAATGAATGACAAAAAAAGGGAGAGAACGAGATAGAGAGAGCAGTCATAGCTTCAGGAAAACAGTCAGGGGAAAGATAAGATGAAAGGAGAACAGGAGATAAGAGGACACGGATGTGGAAGAAGAGAAGAAGAGAGAGAAAGAGATACAGAGAAAGGAGACAGAAAGTGTGACAAGAAAAGAGGAAGACAGAACAAATAGAAGAGGGATTAAAAGCCATGTAATGTGAGAGAGATTGTGAAAACGAAAGAAAGGTAGAAGGAGAGAGAAGAGAGGAAAACCAAGTTGAATAGAGAAAACCTGCAAAGAGGAAGGTATGAATGAAAGACATGGAAATGGAATAACATTTCTCACAGGTTAGGCACTACAACATGTTGATGTCAAATTCCGGTAGCACTTTAGAATAACTAACCTACCCCTAAAAAGCTTTGTAAACACTTTATTAACATTAATTAATAAACTGATCGTAAACTCAACATTTACTAAACTACAGCTGCACTGTGGAGTGGTAATCGACTTCTACTGGATGAGTTTTACTTGTGTTTGGTCAGGAAGAGGTGGGTGCGTGTGTGTGTGTCTGTGTGTGTCTGTGCGTGCATGCGTGCGTAAGTAAATGTCTGTATGCGTGTACACGTGTGTGCATGCACGTGTGCATGCATGTGTGTAAAAAGGCAGAATGACACGCTTTAGTGTTTTCTGGGGGAAAGGTAATTAACAGCATTTTAGTTGCCAGCCAAAGCCTTTAGCTCCAACTGATGTACCCACAACTACCAACACACACACACACACACACACACACACACACACACACACACACACACACACACACACACACACACACACACACACACACACACACACACACACACACACACACACACACACACACCGTGGCAAGGAGGAGGGGAGGTTGTGTTACACCTGTCATACCTCTTCAAAGCACTAGTGCCGCTACGGCTAGAGTCTGGAGATGGAAATACACACACACACACGCGCACACACACACACACACACACACACACACACACACACACACACACACACACACACACACACACACACACACACACACACACACTAAGACACAGACACAGAAGCACACACACACACACAAACATTCACACAAACAAACACCATCGTATCCCATCACCTCCCATGTGTGCGTCACAGAGTTGTGTTTGTGTATGTTGGCTTGACCAGGGTCTGTTCTGAATGTGTGAAGGATATGCGGTTCGATTCATAACTGTGCGCAACTATCTTGTCGTGTGTGTGTGTGTGTGTGTGTGTGTGTGTGTGTGTGTGTGTGTGTGTGTGTATGTGTGTGTGAGCGCACAGGTTTGTGAGTGTGGCACACCACACCATCCCTGTAGAGTGGCCTGTCACCTGCGCATCCTTGAGTGACTTTCTCACCTTGTTAAGGTATCACAGGTTGGTTAGCCGAGTGACACCTGTGACAACTCCCCCATCCAACCCCTCTACCCCTACGTCCCCTCTCTCCAAACCCCCCAAACCGGTGACAGTTTTTGGGGGGATTATCCCTGTCTGCCCTCCTCTCGCCCCCCCACCTCTGCCCTCCTAGGCTGGCCCTTGTGCTCTATTCACACCCTACCCAACTGTCTATTTCTCTCCCGCTGCTTAGGCCTACCTGTGTAACTGCTCATCCTTGTGTTCCTGCTTCTTGCACTGAGTTGCTTTCTATCCATTGTATTTATGCTTATTATATTTAATCAGACTTGGAACATTGAAGGTTTTGAATCCCTTACTATCCGCGCCTGAAGTTTCTTTGGGTAAGTCACCTGACCCCCACATTGCTCCAGGGACCGTAACCAATAGGCTTGCACCTTTAGATTAAAGACAACTTTTGATGTAAAAAACTGTCTGCTTAGTGTAATATGCATAATGTATTGGGATCTCTCTCTGAAAAGATTTTGCTAGATTAATCTGCAGTATAGGGTAATTCTGAACGTCTTTTCACCTGTCCATCTATTTCCATCTTCATCCACATGTTTTTGTTTCTTTTTTGTTTTTTTTGCATTCCTTTCAGTCTACAGTATCTCCCCACCTATTCATCCTCCTCCATCCTTTCCTGTTTCTGTCTCCGTCTGCGTCTCTGCCTCCGTCTAGCGTGCATGTCTCTGTCTCCCCTGCTTTTTTGCCATCTGTTTGTTCTTATACTGGCACCTGTACAGTCCCATCAGTGTGTCCCAGGGCCCCTCCTGTGCTATGTGGCCCCCCGGCTGTGTCCACGGGGAGGCTGCATCAACAGGACTGCCGGGTGGTGGGGGTGGTGGTGACGGTGGTGGTTGGGGGTCTAGTGTCAGAATGGTGGTCTCCATTTTATTGTGGATAGGTAGCGTCTGCCGTCTGCCTGTCAGTCTGCCGGTCTGCCCAGAAGTAGCCTACAGCTTGTCAATTTATTTTATGCACCCTGTTGCATCAGTCAGGAACACTGTAATTACATGTTTGCGGAATAACATGTGTGTAATAATATGTAACAGCCTGTATTTACATTACATAACTGAGTTTAAACTTGGCGTTAGTGTCAGGTACAGCGTAAGTATATAAAAAACTTTTAAAAAGCATTAAAAAAGGATACCTTTGTCGACATACAAGCTGTACTGTAGATGTGAGGCATAGAATATGAGATGTTATTGTACAGAAAGGAGATGGAGGGAAAGGGGGCCGCTAGCTGTGAGATGGCTGAAGTCCAGTTGGATATTTCCATTATGTAGGCGAACTGGCTAAATGCCCTTGGTTGAAGTTTACTCAGGTCATAAAGTGACTGTATGAAGTTATGCGTTCCAATGCACTTTGCCAATGACTTCATACTCCTCTCTTTAACTCATGAGTCCATGTCTCTCTCTCTCTCTCTCTCTCTCTCTCTCTCTCTCTCTCACTCTCTCGCTCTCTCTCTCTCTCTCAGGAGAGATTCCTATTTCTCTGTTTGAAGTTTGACCCTCGCTGACATTTCTTTCTCCTATTCTTGTTGGGAGTATAGTTAATGTGATCATGAGACTTAATAATTGAAGCGTTTCCCACTTTAACAGTTTGGCTTAGCGCTGATCTGCAACTGTCATTATCGGAAAACAAATCAAAGTGTGTGTGTGTGCGTGTGTGCGTGTGCATGTTTGTGCGCGCACGTGTTCGTGCGTGCAAATGTGAGTGCACCACGCCATCGTCCAAGTTCAACGCACCATTTCCAAATTGTCTTCATATAAAAAGTGTGTTAGCGTGAACTTTTTGGATGCATTCAAAAGGAGAGTAGTCATGTTTTACTGTACCGACCGGCTTGATGTCTCTTAACCATGGCGACAAAGAACTCCGGGGCTCTGACCTCCGCACAGCACTCTGCCAATTGGAGGAGATGTGAGATTGTGTGTGTGTGTGTGTGTGGTGTGTGTTGTGTGTGGTGTGTGTTGTGTGTGCTAGAGTGTGTGAACCTGGAGAGCAAGTGTGTTATGCAAAATCAAAGCAGTTTCAAAGCTAATGTAGGCTTCCGATCAATAAATTAAGAAGCCCATTGAGGGAGCTCGCATATCAAAACCCAGAACTTGGACCATAGTGGCGTGAACACACACTCACACGTGTACACACACACACACACACACACACACACACACACACACACACACACACACACACACACACACACACACACACACACACACACACACACACACACACACACACACACACACACACACACACACACACACACACACACAGAGGTCTACTGGGCCCTTAACTACTTTATTGTTGTCCCTAGATTTAATAAAGAAAGCCAAATTGGCTGAACTAATGGAAACTATTAACAGAAGAACAAACAAAGAAAGACAGAGCAACTTGAAAAAGAGAAAAGGAAAGAAACTGATAGAGACATTATACATTGTAGCAGAAGCCCGCTGGTGAAAGAGAGAGAACAGTTCTATGAGAGATAGATTAGAATGAAAGGTAAGTTGAAGCAGAGCTGAGAAGAGAAGAGAAAAAAGAGAAGAGAAGAGAAGAGAAGAGAAGAGAAGAGAAGAGAAGAGAAAAAAGAGAAGAGAAGAGATCTGTAGGATTATCTGTAGCGATTTTAGCAGAAACACACAGCTGAAAGACAGAGAATAGGTCTGAGACAGAGATCATGGCAGTACGTGAGACATATGAGTGTGTGAGAAGAAAATAATCAGTAAAAAGAAATAAAATACACATTATCCATCGTAGCACACGT
>NC_085868.1:2685000-2687500 GCF_034702125.1 Engraulis encrasicolus
TGGTTTATACAGCCTGTCCCACTTTATTTATCCTCGGCTATCGCCCCCTCCGTATCTGAGAGCATGGCTAATGCCCACTTTTAATACCTTATTTACACATAAACACATCACACCACACCACACGGCAGCAGGGGGGGAGAAGCATGCCTAAGCTATTTACAACCACCTAGACGTGTGTGTGTGTGTGTGTGTGTGTGTGTGTGTGTGTGTGTGTGTGTGTGTGTGTGTGTGTGTGTGTGTGTGTGTGTGTGTGTGTGTGTGTGTGTGTGTGTGTGTGTGTGTGTGTGTGTGTGTGTGTGTGTGTGTGTGCGCGCAAGCTTGTGTATGTGTATGTGTATGCGTGTGTGAGAAAAAGAGAGGGGGGGGGGTCAAGGGAGAACGTAAGGGAGAAAGAGGGACATAAAATGAAAATAATAAAAAGACAGAAATGTAGAGTGAGGAATAATAACAGTGGAAGAGAGAGAGAGAGAGAGAGAGAGAGAGAGAGAGAGAGAGAGAGAGAGAGAGAGAGAGAGAGAGAGAGAGAGAGAGAGAGAGAGAGAGAGAGAGAGAGAGAGAGAGAGAGAGAGAGAGAGAGAGGCGGCACAGGATGGGGAAAGGCGGAAGAGAGAATGCAAATGAAGGAAAGAGAAACATGGCGGAAGAGGCAGATAGTGTATAGTCGATGAGTGAGCGAGAGCGATAGGGAGAGAAAGAGATACTGAGTGAATAAGTAAGAGAGAGAGAGGGAGAGAGAGAGAGAGAGAGAGAAAGGAAGACAGAGAGAGAGAGGAGAGGAGAAGAGAGAAGAGATGGAGAGAGGAGAGGAGAGGAGAGGAGAGGAAGAGAGGAGAAGGGGTGCAGAATGAATGGGGGCCTGCTCCAGTCCGATCTGTTATATCAGAGTTTAACAATCTGGATTGCTAATAGAACCATTTATCACCGCATGGTCATTTGTTTTACGTTAGCAGCCCAGGTCCCGTTCCCCAGCGCTCTATGGAAATGGGCCCTGGCGAGTGTGAGTGTGAGTGTGTGTGTGTGTGTGTGTGTGTGTGTGTGTGTGTGTGTGTGTGTGTGTGTGTGTGTGTGTGTGTGTGTGTGTGTGTGTGTGTGTGTGTGTGTGTGTGTGTGTGTGTGTGTGTGTGTGTGTGTGTGTGTGTGTGTGTGTGCATAATGAACCCCAGAGTCTCTTTGCTTAAAAAGTCACAACAATGCCAGAGTCAATTACCATGGGCTCAGGTGCTTGACCTCCAATCTCTCTCTCTCTCTCTCTCTCTCTCTCTCTCTCTCTCTCTCTCTCTCTCTCTCTCTCTCTCTCTCTCTCTCTCTCTCTCTCTCTCTCTCTCTCTCTCTCTCTCGTCTGCAGTTAAGTGGATTCGAGGCCATAAGTCTGTGGTTTTTTTTATTTGGGATGTTGAGGTGATGCAGACGACTCAGTAAAGTCAGGGTCCGTGCCGTTTGAACCACGCTCAGCTCGGCTCCATTTTGCTCCATTTTACCACTGCCCTCCTCACGGTCCCCACCCTTCTTTCCCCACCTCCACACATCTCCACTCCACACCTCTCCACTTTTCTTTCCCCACCTCCACACTGCTCTCCTCCCCTCCTCTCCACTGTCTTCTCTCTGCTTATCTGCTCCTCTTCTCCTCTCCTCCTCTCCTCAATGCTCCCCCCTCTGCCTCCCTCTCCCCCAGGCTGGAATTGGAATGCTCATATCTCCGAATGTCCCAGGCTGACAAGCCAGAGCCGTTATGTGATTAGCTACATCAAACATGTCAACGTCACGCCCAGAGCGAATAAAACAAATTCACAGCAAAAACTTCTTTAACGACCTCGGCTTCTTGGTAGCTTAGATCGTTTCTGGTGTACATGCAGCTTAACACGCAACAATGTGGTGATCTTAGAAGCTGAGGACCAGGGGGCAGCTTCACCCTAAAAACACCCATCAGAATGAACCCATCACAGGCAAATGGGGGCTACACCACAGGGGCCGAGTAAACAGGCTCTAGACTCAAGTCCTGCAGCCAGGGCACTGTTTCACCCACCCTAACACACCCATCACCGTGAGCCCATCGCAAGGAGCGCACCGGGGCTCTGGGGCCCATAGGCTCCGTAATGGATTTAAACGAGGAGCTTTATGCCTGGTGACAGCTGGCATCTGTCAGGGTGGCGAGGTGGCAGCGCTGTTGCGGTCACACACACACACACACACACACACACACACACACACACACACACACACACACACACACACACACACACACACACACACACACACACACACACGCACGCACGCACGCACGCACACACACACACACACACGTGTCAATGGACTGTTATGCATGCACACACTGACCACTTCCTTAGCCAGAAATGATTCCCTATGTGTTGGTATGAGTGTAGAGAAGGAAAAGAGGGGTGCGGGGATGTGTGTATTTCTATCAAAGACTTGAAAACACACACACACAGTCTGGTGGTTTGCGTGCATGAGTGCGTATGTGTGTGTGTGTGTGTGTGTGTGT
>NC_085868.1:2692500-2700000 GCF_034702125.1 Engraulis encrasicolus
GTCCTTAATAGCGTCAGTGATTATTTCCATCTTTCCCACATGGAAGCACTCTGGAGGCCCTGAGGCGCCCAGAGACAGAGAGAGAGACAGAGAGAGAGACAGAGAGAGAGAGAGAGAGAGAGAGAGAGAGAGAGAGAGAGAGAGAGAGAGAGAGAAAAAGAGAAAGAGAAAGAGAAAGAGAAAGAGAAAGAGAGCAAAATGCATGGATTGCGAGACATATGGAGAGAGAAAGCAAGGGACAGTGAGAGTGAGGGATAGAGAGAGAACCAGAGAGAGAGAGAGAGAGCGAGAGAGAGAGAGAGCCAGAGAGAGAGAGAGAGAGAGAGAGATGGATTGAGATTCACTAAGAGAAAGAGAAACGAAAAGGAGGGGAGAAGAAGAGAAGGACAGGCAGAGATGGAGGGAAATAAAGGGACAGAGAGAGATTGAGAGAAAGAGATGAAGAGAGAAAGAGCGGGAGGAGTAATGGCTTTTTGGCCTACAGTTGCTCATATGGCCCTTTGTAAACATTTAGCTCGATGGCTTACTGAGATACCCTCACCACTTTTATCTGGGGCTTTGGTGGCTGCGGCGGAAAGCTGAGGGCTCTGTGTGTGTGTGTGTGTGTGTGCGTGCGTGCGTGCGTGCGTGCGTGCGTGCGTGCGTGCGTGCGTGCGTGCGTGCGTGCGTGCGTGCGTGCGTGCGTGCGTGAAAGACAAAAAAAGAGGCAGAGTAGTATGATGAGTGTGTGTATTAGTTGGTGTGTGTGTATGTGAGTGTGTGTGTGTGCATGCGCATATGTGTATGACTGTACCTGTGCGTGTGTGCGTGCGTGGGTGTGTGTGTGTGTGTGTGTGTGTGTGTGTGTGTGTGTGTGTGTTTGTTGTGTGTGTTTGGTGGTGGTGGTGGTGGTGAGAACACCCCTCTCTGTGTCTGTGAGATTAGATACAGTGAGTGAGAGTAGACATCTCTCATTTTTCATCTCTGGTTATAGGCAGACTGGCGATGGCAGGATAAAATATCCGACTGAAATACTACTGCTGGCCCTGGCACCCTTGAGAACCGTGCAGTGGAAGGGATACAGTTGTTAAGAGAGAGAGTGAGCGAGCCACAGAGAGAGAGAGAGAGAGAGAGAGAGAGAGAGAGAGAGAGAGAGAGAGAGAGAGAGAGAGTTTTCTCCGCACCCTGGAGGACGGTGTTGTGTTATGTGAAGATCCAGTTGTGCTACGGTCATTACGATAGCAGATCGAGATGATTAATGGCACTGATACATTGGTCAGATACTTCGCAAGAAAACAGGCAAAAGTTTATCTGTGTTTGTCTTTTGATATTCATCCCAGTATGGCATGGTACTGACATATTTTCATCATAACTTAAGGTTGATTTAAAAAATATACAGTCTATAAAAAGGGGCGATTAAACCCAATTTTCTATATACTATATTTATAATCGTCGTGGCAGTTCGACGTCAAAGTACAAGTCTCTTTCCAAGAATACCAAACAAGGGCGCACAGTCTCACATGAAAAAAAAACGAAACATCGCTTAACCTTTAAATTTGCTTTTATTGGAGCAAGTACCTTGCTATTTTTCATGGAAACCGCACTCTAAAAAATGTAAGTGCTTAAGTGGTTCTTTAAATCTCCGGAAATTTGCATGGAGAGTGAAAATGGATCCTATTAGTTTATATGTAAGGTTATTCATATACATTCTTTTTTTTAAGAACCTCTGTTCATAAGAGACTATGCTGAAGTCTGTCAAAGAACTGAAGTTCTTCAAAGAACTGTTTCCTCAAAGGTGCTTTGGAGCACTAAAATTCTTCAATGGCATTATTCTGAAGGACCATTATGGTTTTTTTTAAGTCTCATATCATAAAACCACATCTTAAGTTTTAAAAATACATCTTTACTGAAGCACTTCTTTCTTAATAAAATAAATAAAAAGCCACCTATGCACTGAAACAGACGCAGGGGGAGTGGGGGGCAGTAGGTTCTGTGTGTGTGTGTGTGTTGGGGGGGTGAACCACAATACTGTCAATACTTTCTGATCACAGATCATATTGAGAGGGAGCAAAGCGTGGCTCGGATGGAAAGCAGATGTTGGGAAAGTGTGTGTGTCTGCATCTGTAATTAAAGATCTCTAATATTTCTCTCTACACTTCAGATCCTTTAAAGTTTACGTCAGAAGTGCTCAACTGTGAAGAGAGCAGCAGCACAGACGGGGGGAGGGAGAGGGAGGGAAGGGGAGAGGGGGGATGGAGAGAGTAGGAGGGATGCAGAGAAGGAGGGAGGGAGAGAGGAAAAGAGAGAGGGAGCCTGGGATAGTGTCTGAGACATAAATCTCTCAAAGAAAAAGAGAGAGAGAGAGAGAGAGAAAGAGAGAGAAAGAGAAAGAGAGAGTAGGGAAACTCAAGGCGTTTGCATGCACTCATGCCCAAAAACAGCACGCCGCATTCCTGTCGATTTACAAGTGTTGGAGGGAAGCTGAGAGGGATATGGGGATACTTTAGGGGATTAGGCCAACACACACACACACACACACACACACACACACACACACACACACACACACACACACACACACACACACACACACACACACACACACACACACACACACACACACACACACACACACACACACACACACACACACACACACACTTCGCCCACAAGTTTTCACCACCCCAAACGACAGCCTCATCGTTGCAAGAAAGGTCCCGCTGGTTTATCCTCCTCAGATCTCTTGTCCCCATAACACACGCACACACACACACACGCACACGCGCACACACACACACACACATACACACACACACACACACACACACACACACACACACACACACACACACACACACACACACACACACACACACACACACACACACACACACACACACACACACACACTACATTACATTACATTACATTACATTACATTGCATTTGGCAGACGCTTTATAACCAAAGCGACTTTCAAAAGGAGGACATAATCAAGCCCACATCACAAGCAAATACAAAGTGCACAGGAGATATACAGAACAACAAGTGCAGTTGCACAGAGGTGTTAGTTTTTTTCACACACACACAGTATGCTTGGGAAACACCCTCTGTGTGTGTGTGTGTGTGTGTGTGTGTGTGTGTGTGTGTGTGTGTGTGTGTGTGTGTGTGTGTGTGTGTGTGTGTGTGTGTGTGTGTGTGTGTGTGTGTGTGTGTGTGTGTGTGTGTGTGTCTCAGACAGAGAATAATAAAATATGGTGTATATTAAATGAAGTGAGAGATGGAGATGAAGAAATAAAGTGAAGGCGAGATGTTTCTACAAGACAAGGCTTGTTTTCCTCTGGTCTTCCTTCCTCTTCCTTTTCAATTCTGTCTATTCTGTTCAACGGAGACCCAAATAACAAACGTCAGACAACCACAGGTAGCTGACAAAATGAAAAACACACAAATGCACACTCGCACGCGCGTACACACATGGAAATGATGCAAACACGCGCACACACACACACACACACACACACACACACACACACACACACACACACACACACACACACACACACACACACACACACACACACACACACACACACACACACACACACACACACACACACACACACACACACACACACACACAAACCGAGACATCGTCTCTCATGAGGTCACTGGAAGCTGGAGGGAACTGTGATGTCTGAGAGTGATTGTCCAAAACCCCCAAGCGCACACATTCATGTAAATGCACACCCGCACACACAAACTTAAAGGTAAATACCTAGGCGTGCACGCACGCACGCACACGCACACACTCACACTCACACACACACACACACACACACACACACACACACACACACACACACACACACACACACACACACACACACACACACACACACACACACACACCTCACATCTGCTATGAGGGTCAGGGAAAACACCACAGCTGTGCGTGTCCACTATTGTTATATTACCCGAAGCCATAAACTGAAGGCTGCACACATACACACACATACGCACACGATAGACTATTTGTTTTGGGCTGTTTCGTCGAGGTGAGCTACCAGTCAGCTGTTAACATAGCCCCAAACCCTAACCATAACATTAACCCTTAAGGCGGCTACTGCAGTGCATTGTGATAGCTTGACGGCTCTTATCAACGCATAGTTCATATTGACATGACTAAGCCTCCATGACGATGCAATTCGATACAGATTTCTCAAGGCAGCGTTTCAATTATTTTCTATACTTAAGAATACCCCACGATATGGTACGATATGTTTCGATCCGATTTTTTTCCAATTACTTTCCCACTTCTATTGTGTTATGCTAGGGCATTGGGCAGGGGCCAGCGATTCGATTAAAAGTCAAAGTCAAAGTCAAAGTTAACTTTATTATCCCTGATGGGAAATTCAAGTGGTCAAGGTGCGTATAAGTACAGTACAGAACATTCAGACAGGGTAGACAAGACTTAAAGGAACAGACCACCCTTTTTTGATTTTCACATATTTTCAGTATTTCCAAGCATTATTTATGAATGTGCATATAATTTTCGTCTATGTGTTTGCATTGCCCCGTTTAACAGTATAGCCACATTAGGCATAGCAATGCAAGTCTATGGTACAAAATAAAACACAATCAAATGTACTTATAAACCATTTTAAAATTAATGTAAAATTCACTGGAGTGTAAAACGGCAATTTAATTCCGTCCAGTGACCACTTGTGGCTTGATGCTAAAGATACCAGTTACTTCCAGTGATTATGCTAAGCTATGCTAATAATTCTGATCCAATAAATCTAAGTACTGAAAACACTGAGACGAAAATGATATGCACATTCATGAATAATGTTGGGAAATACTGCAAATATGTGAAAATCAAAAAAGGGTGGTCTGTTCCTTTAAAAAAGAACATCTAAATAGTAAAACAATTAAATAGATTATTTTCTATACTTAATAATGCCCCATGATACGATACAATTCGATATGATCCTCAGCCATAGGATGACGCATCCATACATATCGATTATTATTTACACCCTTCCTCTGCACCTGGTGTTAACCCTCTATACCCCATACTGGCCGCGAACGGCCGTGCTGTAACTCCCCATAGCGGCCGTGGACGGCCGCTCTTACATCATTGATAAATACAAGCCGACCGTCAACTTCTAAAGCTAAAATACAATAAATACAACAAATTTAGACCCTTTTCTGTCTTTTTTCATGAACAAAAGCATAAGTTTGTATTTGATTATTTTTAGATATTTTTGAATTATTACGACATGTGCCAGTTGACGCTGCATTGCTGCGAACAGCTGTTCAGTTTAAAATAGATGTGGACCGACGGCGTTTTCCTTCAATGAACACAAGCAATCAGACAATCTCTACAATCTCAACTAATAACATCTCAGACCCCATTTGGTGTTTTTCCCATTATCGATTTGTCTATATTTAATTACTTTTAGAAATAATTGTATCACGAGATGTAAGCTACCAGTCTGCGCTCGGCAGCTGGTTCAGCTGATATGAATACAGCCGCATTTCAATAGCCTACAGTTTATCCCTCGATCTGGCCATGGCAGTTGTATAATAGTTGGACTTTTGATACTTAAATCCTTCATACAACTAGCACTTCATACAAATAAATGGACTGTTCAAGCTTTGAAACGCACGACGCAAATATTTGTGTTCATGATGTGTGACCGCGGTAGCCAAGCTAAGTAGCCTACTACCTAGAGGTATAGCCTACCGCAATTTCGGCAGAAGTTTCTGCTCATCTGCTGAACAACACTCATGTTAGTCTATTCACTACAACATCAAACCACTTTATAGATAATTGCTGCCGTTTCCACGCTGCACATAAGATTCAAAATATTATTACAGGCTCCGAAATTACCCCAGGGAAACCGTGACGCAAGCTACAGTGCAAGGTGTCAACAGCGCAGAGTAGGGATTTCAATTTGACATGCACCAATTTGACATGCAAGCGCTGGAAGATGAACTTCCCATGTTGGGCTGTGATTACAGTGATTTGAGTGATACATGCCACGTTCAGAATAAAATAATACCACTGTGAATCCTTGCCACAGATGTCAAGTTGATAACTTAGTTCGGCGCTAACTTTCACTGACACCTCAGACACTGACGTTTCCAGCTTCACCAAATCGCTATACAGAGATAGGATGTCTTACCTTTCGTGTTGATAGTTTGGAGTAGTTTACATCAGTCAGTCTTTCTTGTCCCGTCTTATATCCATACAATACTTTGGTGTAGAGTCAGTGTTTAGTCCAAGCAAGGGTTATTAGCTAGCTCAGTGTAGTTATCATTCCTGGCTAATCCCTAGCTCACCAACTACAAATGTAAACAAAACGTGAATGAATGCACGTCATCTGTTTCATCAGGGGGTGCTCCCATTTGTTTGACCTCTGACCTTTTGTAATTAGATAGATAGATAGATAGATAGATAGATAGATAGATAGATAGATAGATAGATAGATAGATAGATAGATAGACAGATAGACAGATAGACAGATAGACAGATAGCTAGATAGATTTTTTGTGTTGGCTATTCACTAACTCTGTTTACCAGGCCTATTTGAACATATTAGGCCTAAGTACACATAGGGCCTATATTATTATTAGGCAGGGATGATTATTATTATGGTTTTCTAATGTTTTATAACTCCGTTTTGGCCTTTTACAGTGTTACAAGTCATAGGCCTAAATGAAATTTAGAAAATTCCACTTATCTGCTACCTTTTGGGAACTATTTCCAAATGAATATAGACTCAATTCTCAAATGTGTGACAGTTTTTTTTTCTTCAATGTAATAGTTTAAGTCCAATTCACAACCTGGCCAAATTAAAACACATTTGGCAGTCATATGCAGTATAATTACATCCTTTTTAAAATTTCTATTTAAGTCAAAAGGAGTGGAGGATATTAAATCACTTACCACATTTTTTACCTTTTCAGCCGCATGAATGGCAGTCTATGGAAATTCTGAAAGCTTAGTTGTCAATGAATTATATATCACCATAAAGAGTGTTTTCCAACCTTTAATATGAATGTAACTTGCAATTGTCACTTTTCAGTACTTTTTAAGTTATTATTCATTATTTAAAACATCAGTGAAATTGCCCTTTTTTCCCCGGAACTCTCAGGAAACAGGGGCATTGTTGTAATATTCTATTGGGGTATAGAGGGTTAACCAATAGGCTGTTACTAATAAAGCCCAAAAGCGTAGTTTTGACTGTGTGCTGTAGTGTTGAGGTAGGTCATGTCGACACTACACCGTGGATGTCGAGCAAACGTCTCAGTTGCTAGACTGGAAATAGAAGAGGGCAGCAGTCAAACACGAACCTCAGCAGGGGGAAAAGTGTTCATTTTTTTGTGAAGGGAAAAGTATGTTTTACTGCAGACAAAAACATAAAAGGGGATTATTTTTGCTTTCCTTTTCTGGTTTTAGTGGAATATTATTCAGGGAAATGGTTGAAATCCTCACTAGCATTGTAAAAAAATC
>NC_085868.1:2740000-2741646 GCF_034702125.1 Engraulis encrasicolus
CCTCCCACAATGCTTCTTTCTGACAGTTAAGCTTATTCCTTTTCAATTTCAGTTCTGGTATAAAATCAGTGTATAGAGTAATTGTTCCTTGAAAATAATGCATGCAACAAATAAGCAATTTGATATTGGAAAAAGTAACTGTTGAATGGATTTACTTGTATAGACAAACCAAAATGTATCACTAACTTTTGACTAATCAAAGTGTACCTTTACTAAGGTAGTGTCTAGTCTGGTGTACTAATCAAAGTGTAGACTCCTTTGGCATTAATAATAACCAGTTGCGGTTCTACAGATTCATTCCTTGGATGAGATGAGGTCCAGAATTGCCCATGAGTTCTATGAGCCCCATGCATGCAAAAGTTGATGTCTGCTCCTGTCAATTCATACAATGCCGGATGATATACACATCATTTGAAAGAGGAGAATCTACACTTTCCAACGATGTATGGCACTGGCTTGCACACTAAAACATCGCTGAGACAATGGATTGTGTTGGTAGGTAGAGTAGGTTCACTCTGATGGCTAGAAAATCATGCAGCTACTTTGACCTGAATTTGTGGACGAGGTGGCAACTCAACAAATGTCATACACCTACCATTGGAAAGGGCAGACACTGAGCTTTCCAATAGTTCCATGCATTCTCTGATAAACCAAAGAAACGTCTGTAGAAAAATGGACCAAAAGAGGTATTAATGGGTAAAAAGGCTTGGTTAGATTTCACTCTTCTGTCCAGTTTAACCAATTTTATGGGTAATCAAACCTTTTTTCACCTGTGGCTGTTCAGTACTTTCCATTATTCCATTTCAAGCTATTCAAAAGATGTTTGCGACTTGAATTGCAAACAAATAACTGGAAAAATGAAGGTGACCCCAAACTTTTGAACGGTAGTGTAAACTAGTACGTTATTGAATTAAAGCTCCACTTTAGAATATATGATGGCCAGTGTTCTAAATAAAATTAAGCAATATTTGGCAAGACCAGTTTCCAAGTCCAACTACTAAGGAGTCCAAGTCAAGTCCAAGTCCATAGAAAAATGGACTTGACCCATCGCTTGACCCATCGCTGTATTCAAATCAAAACAAACTGCCCACATAGGTGTAGGTATATATACTGTTGGTGGCAATGCACCAGTCCCCACACATTTGTTATTCTTACTGAACATTAATCATACTGCACACTTCTTCTCTTCCCACAGTGCCCCTGGTCTGGCGGGCAGCCCGGTGATTTCGGACCTGTCCCTGATCCGCCTGTCCCCCAGCGCCGCAGAGCCGGCGTTCGCTCCCCCACACCCCTACGTCAGCCCCCACATGGAACACTACCTACGCTCCGTACACTCCAGCCCCACACTGTCCATGATCTCTGCTGCAAGAGGATTGAGTCCTGCTGACGGTAAGACACACATACACGCACACGCACGTACTCACGTACGCACACACACACACGCATGCGCGCAAGAGGTCTGAGTTTATAACACTCTGCCGCAAGAGGACTGATTCCTGCTGATGGTAAGACACACACACAGTTACTTAACCTCTCTGTTATAACCTAATTGTGACCAACATTGTAATGACCAAGTCTTAATCTATTACTTAAGTCTCTCAGTAATGTAATAGACATGTTGTTTTCATGCCGTTGAGCCTTTTGAG
>NC_085868.1:2741746-2749246 GCF_034702125.1 Engraulis encrasicolus
ATATTGTCCATTATATGCATATTTTCCGCCACCAACCTCTATGGACATGAACACCTATTGGATTTAAGCATTCCAGGTCATGCATATTGGTATAATAAGAGACAGTGTGACCGAAGGGGCCCAATACCCTATATCAGGGCAAAATTAGTGTGCATAATTATTAGGCAACTTTGTTTTCCTCTGGGAAAATAGGTCACAAAGGAGATCTAACAAACTCTGAAAAGTCTATAAACAATTTTGAAGTCTTCCAGAGGGATGTGGCTGTCTTGAAATTGCCCAGATATTGGTCATATCCGTCTAATGCACCATTACGAAGTCATCAGTGTCACATGCATTGTGCTCACAAAGTAACTGCTGGATTGAGAAGAATTGAAGGTCAAACTATCACAAAATGATTACCCTGCAGTGCTGTTATATCCCAGAACTGAAACCTACATTGTGTGTCCACAAGAACATTGTATTCAGCACTCAGAGACATGACCAAGGTAAAACAGGTTGAAACCTGAAGACCACTCAACAAGAAATGCAGTCAAGACTGGGTCAAGAAAGGTCTTTAGACAATTTTGTCAATGGTTTTATGAACTTGTGAAAGTGACTGTTAATGGACCAGATCGATGAGCCCATGGCTAGATCGGTAATGTGCACACTCAGATGAGTTCCTGAGTTCTACTCAAATGCCAGCAGAATACTGCATAAATACCATTGTCTTCTTGAAAGTTGCAAACTTTTCCCTCACAGATCCAGCTATGGGCTCACCCACCCTGTCTGTCAATAGTCACTTTCACCAGTCCATAATACCTTAAAAAACTCTGTCCTAGGGTATTTCTTGACCCAGTCTTGACCTAATAAACTTGTTAAATGGTTGTCTGGTGTCATCCCTTCTTACCTTTGCTATGTCTCTGAGTGCTCAACAACCTGTTCTTCTGGACACCTGATGTAAGTATGCATTCTGGAATATGATAGCACTGCAGGGTAATAATTTTCTTGTAGTTTCACCTTAAATTCTTCAAATTTTTGGCAGTGACATTTCATGTGAGACTGATGACTTTGCAACGGTGCATTTGATACTTCTGTGCTAACGTTATCAACGTCTTGCCAATTTAAAGAGAGCCACATCCCTCTGGAAGACTTCAAAATTGTTTATAGACTTTTCAGAGTTTGTTAGATCTATTTTGTGGCCCATTTTCCCAGGAGAAAGCAAAGTTGCCTAATAATTATGCACACCGGATATTGGGTGTTGGGCTCCTTTGATCACACCCCCATCTTATTATACACATATGCATGATCTGGAATGCTTAAATCCAATAGGTTTTCATGTTCATAAAGGTTGGTGGCAGAAAATACGCATAAAATGGACAATATGGTCAAAAAACATGTTTGCCTAATAATTCTGCACACAGTGTATGTGTAGGGCTACATTATTCACATTCGGGAAAAATTTGATTTTTTTCCTGCCCATTGTTATCATTTGTTTTTGTCTGTCGCTATGTCGCATGTATTCTTAAGAAAACAAAGGCCCATGCATAACTTCAGAGCCCCATCAATCTGTGCACGACTCTGCAATCGGAAGACTTCAAGACAGTGTTGAATATAAATAAACAGTGAAATGGCTACAGAGAGAGAGAGAGAGAGAGAGCATTCTATCTATCTATCTATCTATCTATCTATCTATCTATCTATCTATCTATCTATCTATCTATCTATCTATCTATCTATCTATCTATCTATCTATCTATCTATCTACAGTGAGTCCAATATGTATTTGATCCCTTGCTGATTTTGCCGGTTTGCCCACTAATAAAGACATGATCAGTCTATAAATTTATGATAATATGTATTCAAACATGGAGAGACAGAATATCAAAAAGAAATTCCAGAAAATAACTACTTAAAATAATATATTTTAATTTATTTGTATTTAATTTAGGCCAATAAGTATTTGACCCCTCTAGCTAAAGAGGATAAAGTGCTTTGTGGCAAAGCCCTAGTTGTCTAGCACTGAGGTTAGATGCTTCTTTTAGTTAATGACAATGTTTGTGCATATAGTAGA
This sequence comes from Engraulis encrasicolus, assembly GCF_034702125.1. Lineage (NCBI taxonomy): Eukaryota > Metazoa > Chordata > Actinopteri > Clupeiformes > Engraulidae > Engraulis > Engraulis encrasicolus. Next base: position 2,743,797 of record NC_085868.1, read on the forward strand.
ACATATTTTTTGCCCATTTTTCTTTGCACATTATCTCTAAAACATTAATAGTTTGTGGCTGTAGCTTGGCAAATGGGAGGTTCAGTTCTCTCGATAGAATTACTATAGGGTTAATATTTGGAGACTGTCTAGGCCACTTCACGACTTTAATATGCTTCTTATTGAGCCACTCCTTTGTTGCATTGACTGTATGTTGTGTATTACTGTCATGTTGGGAGATCCAAAAATGGCCCACCCTTCAGTGTAGTGGTGGAGGGAAGGACGTTTGCACTCAGGATTGCACATTACATGTCTCCCTCCATCCATTCATTGACGATGCGAAGTTGTCCTGTGCCTTGGCCAGACAAACACCCTCAAACCATAATGATACCACTTTCATGCATGATGGTGAGGAGGGTGCTTGGGATCATAGACAGCAGTACTCTTTCTCAAAACACATTGAATTGTGATAATGCCAAACAGCTTGATTTTGGTTTCATCTGACTACAGCACCTCCTTATCATATCCTAAATCAGTCTGATGTTTGTTGGCAAACCTCAAGTAGGACTGCGCAGGTTCCTTCTGAAGTAGAGGCACCATGTGTGCACTACAGGATTTTAAACCTCTGTGGCATTAAGTGCTACCAGTAGTTTTATCAGTGATTTTGGTCCCAGTAGCTTTGATATCATTGCCTAGTTCATCTCGTACAGGTCTAGGGTGCTTTCTTCCTCTTCTCATGATTATCAAATCCCTACAAAAGGTCAAATCTTGTATAGAACCCCAGACAGGCTGATGGATAGTCATTTTGTATTCCTCACATTTTGGAAGAAATGCATCAACAGCTGGGTCATTAATACCCAGTCTCTTTCTTGTGGCTTTGCAGTCCATTTAATCTTTGTTCAGGTCTAAAATCGTGTCCCTGATATCATTTGACCACTCTTTGGTCTTTCCCATGCTGGTGAGGTTGGAGTGTGACTGATTCACTCATACTATGGACTGATTCTGCTGATTCAATGTGTCTTTTATGCATGTTAGTATGTACAGGTGTCTTTAATTCAGATGACAAGTTGATCGGAAGTGCCCATCTGGTCTGTGGGCCCGGAACTGTAATCAGTTGGCAGGGGATCAAATACTTATTTTGCTCGATGAAATGGAAATAAATTAATATATATTCTCTTCAGTTAATTTCTGGATTTTCTTTTTGATATTCTGTCTCTCCATATTAGAATACATATTATCATAACATTTATTGACTGATCATGTCTTTTTTAGTAGGCAAACCAACAAAATCAGCAAGGGATCAAATACATATTGGACTCACTGTATCTATCTATCTATCTATCTATCTATCTATCTATCTATCTATCTATCTATCTATCTATCTATCTATCTATCTATCTATCTATCTATCTATCTATCTATCTATCTATAAAACAGTCTGATTTTACTGGTGTGTGGTTACATTCAGTACCATTCTTCGCAAAAAAAGAATAAATAAATAAAATGAAAAATGAATAAAGTTGGCAACGATGGCAGACAGACGGTACTGTTGGAATATAGCTCATACAATCATGCTATTCATCAAATGTTATCGCAATATAATCAGAGCAAGCGACAGCATAATGCACAGCGGAAAGGATTTTGTTTTTTTGGGGGCAGGGGGGGTTTGAGAGGAAGAGTTGTGAAAAATAAAGAGAAAAGGGAGAAAGAAGAAGAAAAATGGCACACAATCGAATGCCGATGTCCCAAATCTGAGGGTTCTTATCTAGGTCATAATGAGCTCTTTGTGTATGGCGTCAGAACAGAGTAGAGAAGAGGGTCGGAAAAAAAGGGGAAAAGTATTGTTCTCTTGGAAGTTTGGGATGGGGGACGGGGTGTTTGGAGTTGGGGTTGGTGCGTGCGCGAGTGTGTGTGTGTGTGTGTGTGTGTGTGTGTGTGTGTGTGTGTGTGTGTGTGTGTGTGTGTGTGTGTGTGTGTGTGTGTGTGTGTGTGTGTGTGTGTGTGTGTGTGTGTGTGTGTGTGTGTGTGTGTCTTCCCAGTGGTGGACAGGACAGTGTCATTTATCTAAATCAGAGCCACCAGCCCCAGGATACAGACGAGTGTGTGTTGACCTGTTATTCATCTCCGCAGTTTGTCTGTATGGTTTTGTGTATCCGTTTGTGTGTGTGTGTGTGTGTGTGTGTGTGTGTGTGTGTGTGTGTGTGTGTGTGTGTGTGTGTGTGTGTGTGTGTGTGTGTGTGTGTGCGTGTGTGTGTGCCTGTGCCTGTGCCTGTGCCTGTGCCTGTGCGTGTGCGTGTGCGTGTGTTTGTGTGCGCGCTCACGCACGATCGCATGTGTGTCTGTGTCTGTGTGTGTGTGTGTGTCTATGTGTGTGTGTCTTTGTGTTCGAGTGGGGTCAGAAAAGGCCATAAAACATTGGGGAAAAAGAAGACACTTATACATTACCTCTACCCTCTCTACTACTGTACCAACCTACACACTCACACACACACTTCCATTCTCATTTCCACAGGCATCCATCCCCAACTCCTTAACTCCACAGTAGACAAGAGTACTTTTATTAATCACATAGAAATTAAGGTGTTTGGCAGCTTACAAATACACAAAAACCCAATACACATTAATGGCCATGAAACACATACCTGTAGCACAAGCTTGAGTGCAATCAGTCAACCCTCAAACAGTCAACAATGTGTTCTACAAGTAGTAGATCGTTTCCAGAGTCTCACTAACGCACAACAGCCACACAAAGAGGAGATACGCCATCAGATATCGAAAAAATTATAGCCCTGCAATATATACAGACACACACACAACACATTCAACACACATAAGCTCACACAGAAACACACACAGACACAAACTCTCTCTCTCTCTCTCTCTCTCTCTGTCTCTCTCTCTCTCTCTCTCTCTCTCTCTCTCTCTCTCTCTCTCTCTCTCTCTCTCTCTCTCTCTCTCTCTCTCTCTCTCTCTCAGTGGGGTATCTGTCTATCCTCTCCTCTCCTCCTAACCTCCTAACCTCTTGTCTAAAGACCAGTCACTATTCATTCACAATGGCATCCCTCCACCGCCATCCCTCACCACACATCGCCCATCACCCCTCCCCTTCACCATTCCACCCCATATTTTTCAGGGGTATCATTGGGCCCACTAAACAACCCCACCTCAAAAACACCCAGCTAATCCTACCACACCATCCCACTCCACCCCATCTTTTCAGGGGTATCATTGCAAGATGCCAGTCTATTGTTTGTTGCGGATGGACAGATCAGTGGGCACCTGTCAGGGGGTGGCATTGTGTTGCCACGGCCGTGTCACCCGCGCCTTTGTGCCCACCAGATGGACGGAACACCTGTTCCCGCACGTGCCCAGTGCCCACTTCGCTCTGTCAGGCGCCTGCACTGCTCTCACCTATTGTCCGAGTCTGAGTCCGAGCGCTTGGTTAAGAGGGAGAGAGAGAGAGAGAGAGAGAGAGAGAGAGAGAGAGAGAGAGAGATGACCCACTGAGAGGAGGGGAGGATCCCCACTGAGAGAGAGAGAGAGGGAGAGAGAGATCGAAGAGAGGACAGTAAAAAAAGGATAGAAAACAGCCAGGAGGCAGGAGAGACAGCAGAGAGAGAGAGAAGGAAAGAGAAGAGATGAGAGGTTAGGAGAGGATAGGAATGCCCCACTGTGAAGTGATGGAGAGATAGAGGGAAAAAACAGAGGAAAAGCAGAGACGTAATAACGAAGTGACGCTCAGCACAGAAATGTCACATCATAATCGTTGTTGTAATTGCACATCATGACAGGGTATTAAAATGACACATGGAACAATAAGACAGGCAGTTAGCGCAGCGGTCGGTCTTTCGCTGATTCCCCTGCCACTGTTAGCCAATGTTGTGCCACAGACAGCCTCGCAAGGTATCAATTAAGTCTCATCCCAGATGTAAAAACAAAATCACAGTGTTCCAGTCTCTTTACTGGCCATTGCATATAGGACAATTACTTCTTAGAGGGATTTTTTCCCCCTTTATCTGTCCTTCTTTCTGACTCTCTATGTCATCCTCATCTCATTATTTCCCCTTCCTCTTTCCATTTTTCTCTCTGTCTTTTCTTCTTGTGAACTTGTCACTTTGTCATCTTCCCTTTCTCTCTCAGTCCCCATGCTTGAGTCTCTGTCTCTACCTCTCTCTATATGCCTCTCTCTATATCACTATCTGTCTCTGTCTTTGTAAATAAAGGATTTTATGAATTCAAATTCTCTCTCTCTCTCTCTCTCTCTCTCTCTCTCTCTCTCTCTCTCTCTGTCTCTCTCTCTCTCTCTCTCTCTCTCTCTCTCTCTCTCTCTCTCTCTCTCTCTCTCTCTCTCTCTCTCTCTCCATAGAGGGGAACTCATCCATCCTGGGGCCATAGGAGCAGTAAGCTTGTTGGTTGCTCGGTTGGATGGTGCCGGGGTTATGGGGTGGAAGTGGAAGTGGGGATGTGGGTAGGGGGTAGGGGAGTAACCATGGCAATGGTCCCCACAAAGCAAAGCTGGTCAGTGAAGCAGAACCTGGGCTTTGGACGGTCTCTCTGTGTGTGTGTGTGTGTGTGTGTGTGTGTGTGTGTGTGTGTGTGTGTGTGTGTGTGTGTGTGTGTGTGTGTGTGTGTGTGTGTGTGTGTGTGTGTGTGTGTGTGTGTGTGTGCATGTAACCTGGGCTTTGGCGCCACTCCTAACGGGAGATCACAGGGGTGGGGGCATTCTCACCTTCGACCCCCCTCCCCCCCAAGGGGACCCCAACTACACACACACACACACACACACACACACACACATACACACACACACACATACACACACACACACAGAGAGTCACATGCGCACATACGCATATACACAGACACACACACGTACATACACAGACACACAAACACAAACACACGCACACCCACACACACACACACACACACACACACACACACACACACACACACACTAGAGTGTGGCTCGGGCCGTATTTTTCTGTCCGAGCCCGGCCCTCAGCCGACAGAAAAGTGATCGACCCCGACCCGAGCCCAAGACTATTTAAAATGTTTGTGTCCGAACCCGTCCGAAGCCCGAGACCACTGTAATAACAACAGAACCTGTGCGCAAGCAAGATTTTCTATGTGGGCTCCTCCATACTCAAAATAGCACGTGATAAATAGCCAAGATAGGCAAAGACGTTAGGATGAGGCAATTTGCAGTATAGTCTAATTTAGTTACGCACGCATAGTAAGTATAAACACACACACACACACACACACACACACACACACACACACACGTGACAGCGCACCTTATGTTTCCTTCGGTTAGACTAACCAGAGATATTGGGTGCGGTGTCCAAATGCATGGGAGGGGCGTGAGAGGATAAGAAAGGCGAAAACTAGGGAATACGTTTTGGATGCAGTCAGCACGCTATCGAAGCATTTGTTACGTTACTGTTAATGCAAATAAATCCCCGCGA
>NC_085868.1:2759246-2764246 GCF_034702125.1 Engraulis encrasicolus
CTACATCAGCCCTGTGGGTAATGAGTACACACATCCGCATGCATGCATGCACACACACACACACACACACACACACACACACACATGCTTGTTTAGGCCCTAAAGACAGAGGGTCAGGTATACAGTATGTAATCGGGTGCCAATTTAGCAAGTTCAAATGGTTCAGGTTCACTTTTGTCTAATGCACTGTCAACAGACACACACACAGGAGCGTTTGCACACGCGCGTGCACGCATGGACTCACACACACGCACACACACACGCAAGCACTTAGTCGCTGAACGGCCCAGGGCATTAGAGGAAGTCCATGCTCGCGAAGAGCTTTGTTTCTTAAGTTGTTCCGGACCCCCTTAAAAGCCTCAGTACATGACAAGCTTCTGTTTTTCACTCTACACACACACATATTCCATATTGATGAAGGGGTTTCCAGATCCTCCTATGGTCTTGGTGTTGTTCGAGTGTCCTGAAAGATAGTTTACCTGCAAATATGCGTGTGGTGGCGTGTGGCTTTATAAGACGTTGGGTAGTACAAGCATTTTGTATGACAGATTGTAATATTGCTTTTGTCAAGCTATAGAGCTGTAGAGAGGCGCTTTTATGCACTGTCCATTTTCCCACAGTGTCGAAACAAGAGGGCAGGTTACTATGGACAATATCTCATGTGTCTGCTGGGGATTGTTATAAACATTGGAGGGCTGGGGGCGAGGGCGGGGGGCTGAGGGCGAGGGCGGGGAGGGCGACGGGGGGGGGGTATGGAGTGTGTGTTTAGTGGGGACCAGGACTGATCGTACCAAGGTGACGTTTATGAGACTCCTTTTATACACAGAGGACTGGTGTGCGTGCGTGTGTGCGTGTGTGTGTGTGTACGTGTACATGTACGTGTGTGTGTGTGCGTGTGCCTGCGTGTGCGCGCGTGCGTGTGTGTAATGTAATGAATGGCTGCTTTCATCTCTTACTTCCTGCCTCACCTTAAAAGGGTCGCCATGCCAAGAGACAGCAGGGAGAGAGAGAGAGAGAGAGGAGAGAGAGAGAGGAGAGAGAGAGAGGGAGAGAAGAGAGAGAAGAGAGAGGAGAGAGGAGAGAGAGAGAGAAAGAGGACAGAGAGGAGAGTTTTTTGGAAGGGGGGGCAGGATATGGGTATGGAGAGTGGGGGGAGTTGGGGGTGGTGTTCTTTCGATGAATGCCAGGGTGTAGTAGTGTCATCTATCAGCGTCTGGTTAATGAAAGTCCCCCATCAACGGCGCCCCCACTGCCTCTAAAGGAGATCCCAAACAGGTACACAGTGTGTGTGTGTGTGTGTGTGTGTGTGTGTGTGTGTGTGTGTGTGTGTGTGTGTGTGTGTGTGTGTGTGTGTGTGTGTGTGTGTGTGTGTGTGTGTGTGTGTGTGTGTGTGTGTGTGCGTGTGTGTGTGCGTGCGTGCGTGCGTGCGTGTGTGTCTATTGCTCTCTGCACTGTACTCTGTGCGTGAGACGTGTTGAACTCGTGACCCTGTTGTGAGTTCAAAGTGGCGCCGTGATGGAGAGAGCTACCTTAACCTGACCCCACTCATTCAAAGATGACCCGATTTAGACTCTCTTTCTCTCTCTCTCTCTCTCTCTCTCTCTCTCTCTCTCTCTCTCTCTCTCTCTCTCTCTCTCTCTCTCTCTCTCTCTCTCTCTCTCTCTCTCTCTCTCTGACTATATCTCACTGTCCCTCCATCTCCTATTCTTTCTCTCTCTCTCTCTTATACCATCCATCTCATCTGTCTTTTTGTACCCTTTATCTACCTCCTGCTCCTCCTCTTCTTCTCTCCTCCGCTGTTTCCATCTCTCTATCTTTCCCTCCATCTCATACTGGCTCATTTTTCTTCCTCCATTCCTTTCTCTACCCTCCACCTCCTCCTCCCTTTCTCCACTGCGCTCCTTCTTTGACTTAGTCTATCTGTCTTTCCTCTTAGTGCAATGTGCCACTCTCTGCCCTCCTGTCTCTCTTCACTTTTCTCTTTTGTTTCTGTACTCCCTTTCTCCTCTCTCTTTCACTTTAATCTCTTACTTCTCACCATGGCATTCTGTCTCTCTCCTACTCTCCCTCTCTCTGTATATCTCCCTCTTCTGCTTCTTCTTCTCTCTGCTATGGCTATGCTGTAGTCTCTTTGTGTGTCGCTGGCGGGCCTCTACACTATTTGCTGGAAATACTCAACTGCATCATAGCAACATTGCTATGACATTACAGAGAGCCTTTTTGGTGACCGTAATGTTACAACACGGGGGTGAAGTGCCAAGGGGTGCAATATGCAGACTAGGCAATTGCCTAGGGCTCCACCAAGACTGTAGGGGCTCCCAGCAGTCAGCCCAGCCATGGCCAACAAAAACTATCCAAGAGGGCCCATGTCAATATTTTACTTAGGGTCGAGAAATGGGTAGAGCCGTCACAGCATTCACACAAGCATTGGCCTGTTAAAGTCTGTCATTTACCTCAGGTCTCATAGGTGTCTCCCCCCATTTTCACCCTCTACCTCCGCCTCTCTCTCTCTTCCCATCTCTCTCTCTCTCTCTCTCTCTCTCTCTTTCTGTCATCTCCCTCACCTCACCTCACTGGGGTGTTTTCCCTTCGTCTGCCCGTGCGTGACATTTACGAAGGGATCCTCACGAACGAACGGACGGACGGCAGGCGAAAGAAAAAAATCAGGCGATCAGGCATGTGCGTTGGCGGCGTTGGCCAGCTAGAATTTATGCCCTCTCGCCGTTTAATTGGTGGTTGAGAGCTGTCCTCAGACATTCATCACCGATGAGGGATGTGTGTGTGGTTGCGTGTGTGTGTGTGTGTGTGTGTGTGTGTGTGTGTGTGTGTGTGTGTGTGTGTGTGTGTGTGTGTGTGTGTGTGTGTGTGTGTGTGTGTGTGTGTGTGTGTGTGTGTGTGTGTGTGTGTGTGTGTGTGTGTGTGTGTGTTTGGCGTAAGTGGACCTGCAAGTCTTCCTGTGTCTGCTGCCGTTTACCCTGATGGAAAAATCCGGCTATTCAGCTCCCTCCCTCCCTCCCTCCCGACACTGCAGCCTGTAGCCAGAGGTGGACTTTCCATCAGACAAACCTAGGCAATTGCTTAGGGCCCCGATCAAATCTGACCTTCAAAGGGGCCCCAACTGTCACGCCAGTCGCGGTAAACACACAAAAAATTTTGGCTCGATCTTAATTTTCACTTATGTAAAGTAAACAGAGATATACATGAGACAAAACACTAAAATAGCACCAATCACAGAATTGTATGTCTATACAATGACTTTTGAGGGTCTCATTTTTATATTTTGTCTAGGGCCCCAAAATGGCTAGATCCGCCCCTGTCTGTAGCCTATAGCCTGCCACTGCTGTTTGTGTTGGCAGCCCACTGCGCGTTAACTCAAACACCCACAAACATTTTTCCCTCCCTCTCCTCCCTCTCCTTTCCTCCCTTCGATTTCCCTCCTCTACTCCCCTCCCCTCTCCTCTCCTCCCTCCCCTCTTCTCTTCTCTTCTCTTCTCTTCTCTTCTCTTCTCTTCACTTCTCTTCTCTTCTCTTCTCTTCTCTTCTCTTCTCTTCTCTTCTCTTCTCTTCTCTTCTCTTCTCTTCTCTTCTCTTCTCTTCTCTTCTTCTCCATATAGTTTCACCTCATCATCCTCTCCTCGTCACCTCTTCCCTGCACATTAACTCAAACACCCACAAGCATTTGTCCTCCTCTCTTCTCCTCTACTCTCCTCTTATGCCTTGCCTCTCCTCTCCTCTCCTCTCCTCCCCTCTCCTCCCCTCTCCTCTTATGCCTTGCATCTCCTCTGCTCACCTCTCCTCTCCTGTCCTCTCCTCCCCTCTCCTCTTCTTGTGGTAGTAAGTTGATATTCATCTGGTAATGATGGGGTGTATGGGGTGAAGAAGAGGGTTACTACCTTCTTGAGTTGAATGGAAAGATCAACATACTGTACATGTTATGTAAAGTACACTTTTAATCGAGGACGATGGTTCACAATAAAGGAGTGTTAAGTCTCTCCTCCCTGTAGTTTCACCTCCTCATCCTCTCCTCATCATCTCCCCTTTTCGCCATGGTAATGCAAACACCCACAAACATTTTCCCTCCTCAGCTCGCCTCTCCTCACATCCCCATCACCTCACTTCGTGGTCCCCTCCTCTTTCCTCTTCTTTCCTCTACTCTTGTCTCTGCTGCCTCTACCACTTTCCTCCTCTCACGTCTTCTGCCCCTGGCCCCGTCTCCAGGCCCCCTTTCCCCCACCCTAACTGCCTGCCTCACTTCTCCTCCCGGGGTAAGATCAGGTTCCCTTGCCCATTCCCATCCCCATCCCCATCCCTAAGCCCCTCACCACCTCCATCGCAGTGTCGAGGTTTGATGTGTGCTGGCACCTGTGGCCTCACTGCGGCGTGGTGGGTAATGGTGTGGTGTGCAGCGTCGTGTGGGCACACAGACGGCTCTTTGAGATCTACCCTCCATCTCCTCCACCTCCTCCTCCATCTCCACCATTAGGCCTGCACCTACCCGTAAACCATCCACCCCACTGACCATACCACTGCCACTTTACACCTAACACGTGGGCAGTGGTGCGGGCACACAGACGGGCCTTTGAGACGTTCACCTCCTCCACCACCTCCTCCCATCTCTCCACCACCTCCTCCACCACCTCCCAACTGTCCACCTCCAGGGTAGTGTGTGGTGGTGGTGCTGTATGCCTGAATGGGTCGCTTTCACACAGGCAGCCCTCGGGGCTCCACGGTTAATATGCACAGGCCTGAAAATCCTGTTTGTTTAATAGTCGGGCCATTGATGAATTTGTTTAATATGAACGCTGGAATAATAATGTTGCCCCTGCTTGCGGCGTGCCGTGAGGTTTCGGACACGCTGCGTTCTCTCCCAGTCACTTGCTATTGCGCTCTCTCGCTCCCTCACTCTCTCTCTCTCTCTCTCTCTCTCTCTCTCTCTCTCTCTCTCTCTCTCTCTCTCTCTCTCTCTCTCTCTCTCTCTCTCTCCCTCTCTCTCTCTGAGA
>NC_085868.1:2796746-2804246 GCF_034702125.1 Engraulis encrasicolus
AAGCCACGGTGAAACCTTGTCCCAATCCTGCAGATGTATCAGTCAGGCGGTTACTTAGATGTGCCTTAACTCCTGTGTTCTGTGTTGTCCTTCACCCTGCAGATGTATCAGTCAGGCGGTTACTTAGATGTGCCTTAACTCTTGTGTTCTGTGTTGTCCTTCACACTGCAGATGTATCAGTCAGGCGGTTACTTAGATGTGCCTTAACTCTTGTGTTCTGTGTTGTCCTTCACCCTGCAGATGTATCAGTCAGGCGGTTACTTAGATGTGCCTTAACTCTTGTGTTCTGTGTTGTCCTTCACCCTGCAGATGTATCAGTCAGGGGGTTACTTAGATGTGCCTTAACTCCTGTGTTCTGTGTTGTCCTTCACCCTGCAGATGTATCAGTCCAGCCCTGGCGGCTACTCATCATGCAGTAGTGAGCCGTCGCCACTTGGCAGCGGCGGCGGTGCCGGTGCCAACCATGACAGTGGAGTAGAGATGGCGCTGCACAGCGGTGGGGGCAGCGCGGGCGACCTCAGCGCCCTGGGAGCGGGAGACGGCGGCTACGACTACTACAACGACTCCTCCCCTGCCAACCACACCACCGCGGGAGGGGGAGGAGGAGGAGGAGGAGGAGGGAGGAGTGTGTCCTTGGCGATGGGGGTGGAAGGTGGGGTCAGCGTGGGCCTGCTTCATCTTCGTAAGAGCCACGCCTGCCAGGCCACAGTGAAGCTGGAGCATCTGAAGCAGGAGAAGCTGAAGACGGTCAGGGACTCCTGCTCCTGGGCCAGCAAGGGTCGCCAAAGCAACAACCATGCCAATGCTGCCCACACTGCCAAGCTGCCTCCCCTGCCATCCAATGGTTAGTACAGTTACATTCTGCTGAGGTTTCATCCAAAGCCAGCCGCTGTAGACATTCAGCAGGTGTACAATGTTTAATAACAAAATTCTCTTTTGTGATAGTCTGAGTAGCCTCTCTGCACAGATGGGCCCGCTAGCGGTTCACTCATTGCTGAAAACAATCAACTACAACATACAATAACAACATTGCTATGACAATGCCAGGACCCTTAAGTGACAGACCAAAATTTGGCCAACTTTGACATGGGCACTAAAAATAGGAAAATATTAAAGGAACAAAATCTGAAGCAGTTAAACTTATGAATTATTAACTGATTTTGTAGACAGATGTGTTCTTCCTACCCTGCCAATAATAGATATCTGAGAGATCTTAGAAAACATTGTTAGTGTGTCATTTGTCAGCAATACTGTATGTGTTTACCTGTCCTAATGATGCATCATTTTCTGTCCCTGCACTTCTAGGTTCCATCATGGAAGGTTCTGGTGGCCAGGTCATGGGCCCCCGTCTGAGTGACCTGTGTCCAGGTGAGGTGACAGTGCTGTGCCACCTGACCCTGAGCGAGCGCCGCGACAGCACCAGCAGCACCTTGAGCTCCGCCTCCGCCTACACGCTCAGCCGACGCTCCTCCGGCATCTCCCAATGCTTCTCCAGTCGCCGATCCAGCGGGGCCTCCCACTATGGCGGTGGTGGTGGTGGTGGTGGTTACGGTGCCGCTGGCATGAACGCCGGAAGTCGCCTGAACAACGTCGTCAGCTCGGCAGACTCGTACGACCCCATCTCGGCTGACCTGTCCCGCCGTTCCAGCGAGGCCAGCCAGGGGGCTCTGAGTCTCACCCCTGCGCAGCACTACCGCCTCAAGGCCACGTACGCGGCCGCCACTGGGGGAGCGCCGCCGACACCCTTGCCCAACATGGAGCGCATGAGCCTGAAGCACCGCGTGGCGCTCATGGGGGACGAGCACCATCACCACCACCCACACTCACATGGGGAGCCGTCATCTGTGCCGGGTGGACCGGGACTGGGAGGGTACCCCTATGGCCAAGCGCCCCAAGTCCCAAGGCGATGCAGTGACATCACGGGGCAAGCCAGCCGGAGCATGATGCCCCACGAGGTGCCGGCACGGCTGCCAAGGAGAGCGAGCGACCCTGTGAGGTCAAGGGTCGGATTGGAGCCTCTGACGTCATCACCACAGCGATTCAACAGCCTGAGGCACATGACCTCCCAGCAACCAATGGGTGAGGGCGAACGGCAACAACAGCAGCCACTGAACCTGCAGGGGTACATGCATTCAGACGCTAACGGTAACCTCCAGTGTGGTATGTCCTACGCCCCACGGCCCCCCAGTATCTCAGAGAACCCTGTCATGGAGACTCTGGCCAACAGTGGTGAGGTGGAGGACATGATGATGCTTCCTGATGATGTCGTGCAGTACATTACCTCTCAGACGGACCCCAGCCCAGGAAACACCCCAACGACAACAACAACAACAAACGGGTTCTCCAATCAGAATCAGCCAGCCGACTTCCTGCTCCCCGTAAAGCAGCAGCCTCAACCGCCTCAGCCGTGTTTCTACCAGAGGAGACCGGGAATGATGGTGGACGCCAACATGAACACGAACACGAGCACAAGCACGAACATGAACCCTGGCAGACAGGGCCTGCACTGTCATATGAGCCCTCGCGCCAACCAGGGGCACAGTCAGGGGCATGGGCTCGGACACGGACACCTGAACCATTCGCCCGTCTCGGGCAGGACCAGCCTGCCGGTTCAGTGGAACGAAGTCAGCTCTGGATCGGGCCCAGGCTGTGGGTCGGTACCGGGGTTGGACGCCTCTCCCAGCCAAGGCAAGCAGGGCTTTGCCAGGGAGATCAAGAAGGAATGGGAGGAGGAAGCGGAGGGGGAGGAGAGCCTCGGTACCGTCCAGCAAAAACACCACCACCACACAGGTCTCGGCGTCTGCCAGAACAACCTGAGTCCAAACCAGCAGGTCCGACCGATGAGCCAAAACATGGCTGCTCAATTCAATGCCAATGCCAACAGCCTCCACCACCACCACCTCCAGCAGAATCAACAACACCCAAACCACCAACCCCACCAGTACCACCAGGGCCTCAATGCTGAGTTAACGTCCCAGCGAGTAAATGGCATCCAAAGACAGCAGCAGGCATCCACAGTCAACCACAACGAGCAGGTCAGGCTTCTACAGCAAGGCTACAACCAGGGCCTGGTCTCAGCAGACGTGAACGGCAATGCCTCACACAGCACGACAGGCCTGATGATGGGCGGAAAGAGGCTAACTCAACAACAACAACAACACCAGTCTGCAGACGTGCAGAACATCAGGCTGAGGCAGGCTCAGATCCAGCTTGGTCATAGTGCCTCCACTTTCGAAATGACAGGTCAGGAAACGTACTCCCAGACACAAGCGAATGCCAACCAAAAGAGTTACGGCGCATCACAGCCAACCCAGCTTCCTCTGCTCCTGCAGCAACAACAACAAAATGGAAATCAGACGATGGGGATGCAGCCAAGGCCGCCGGCAGAACCGAAAACATGCAGCCAGCAGCAGCGACTTCTGGGTCCAACTACCAACAACAACATGCAACAGTCTGGATTCTCAACGTCAACCTTCAGCCCCAACTATGGGACCTCAGAAGCCAGCCCAAAAAAGCTCCAGCCTGGCCTGATAAAGGAAGAGACAGGGGTTGCTGATAACGACAACGCCATATTCTACACAGGCCAGATCCACATGTTCCAGTCCGACAACCTCAACCTGCAGATGGCCTCTTGCGTCGTCACCGATCCCTCAGAACACGACTCGTTGGTCGCCATGGCATCTCCGGGAACCAATCAGGTGTCCAGCACAACGGTGGTGGAGTCGTCGTCGGTGAGCCTTGTCGACACCATTGAGCAACAACAGCAGCCGCCACCGGCGCAGATCGACTTCGATGCCATGTTGGACGACTGCGACCAGTCTAGCCTCATGTCAGGCACGCTCAGCCCCGGGCTCCTCCGGAGCCTATCCCAGAATTCCTCTCGCCTCACTACGCCGCGGAACTCCGTGACGCTGCCCTCCGTTCCACTGCCCTCCGTGCCGGCAGGGCTGGGCAACATGGCGATCGGAGACATGACCTCCATGCTGTCGGCTCTGGCCGAGGAGAGCAAGTTCCTCAACATGATGTCTTAGAGGCTACTGCTGAATCGGACACACACACTGGCTCACAGCAGAGTACACACACACATACTATACACACACACGTTACACACACAGTATAGGCCTACACTCACGCACACAGACACACACACACAAACTACATGGTAGAAGATGGTACAGCAAGGAGCGTGTGGCCGCAAAAGACTTTGAACTTTGACCCCCGTGCACTGACAAGTCATGTGACCTCGCTGAACTATCAGGACCACGTTCCACCTGATCACGTTCCACCGTGACCTGACAAGTGTTCCATGGTGCATTCTATGGATGTTCTATGGAACCTTGTCAACGACAGAACATTGGCGAAAAGGTCTTTCTCACTTCCCACACTGTCCACATGTTTACCTGACTTATGACTTTCAACTTTCAAAGAAACTAAGAAATCCTGATACAGACTTTCACAATTACGAATTCATCAGCTTAACTACAGCAAGAAACGAAAACACGTGTTGAGAGAGTCTTTCAAATGTGTCTCTCTTAAGTGCAGCATCGTATCATGTGATTAGCATTTTTTTAACTGTACTTTATCTAACAGGTAAATATGTGGACTGGGTAGACATGAGAATATCTGTAACAGATACTCTTCCCAGAGCCGACACTGAACAGTGAAAGATGCTGAATCAAATGAGACGACAAGCCCATGCCATCTTAATCTCGTTTTGTATTCTGGAACAAAAAGAAAACATATATTGATCTGTATAGTATTGTTTAGAACTTTGAGATAGTAGTCTTTTTCCCACTGAAAGCCATATTTTGCCTTAGCTGTGTACAAAAAAAGAATATATATGAGCAGGGTGTATATGCGTAGAGGTGTAGATGAAGAGACACCCTGAAAAGTCCAAATGCTGTGGGACAACTGCAGTGGACGAGACGTAGAGTTTACCAAGTGCCTTGCTATGCTCCTGCATATGCTTGTGCATTATAGAAGACTCACATGCGAAACATAAATCGATACGATATTTCAGCCAGGGAAAAATAAAGCATTTAGTGTATGTTTCTTGTTTTTTCTGTTTCATTTCATGTGATTTTTTTTGTCTTTTTTTTCCACAAACAACATACGGTAGTTAAGTAGGAAGTCTGTAAATTGTGTAAATGACCTGGATTTTGACACTCCAAACGACTCCATGGAGTAATATAGAGAACACAGCCACAGATACAGTAAGAGACATTGCAAACCCCTTTTTGTTATGTTAAATCTGTGAGCCCACTACCAGTGACTTTAGGGGTTCATTGTACATTTTAGGGGTTCAGTACAGTCATTAGTAATAGTCCTGGTAGCCCAATGAAAGAAAGCTGTGTTTTATGCGTGTGTGTGGCACTTCCAAAAGATGTGAGTGTTAAGAGTGTTATCATGCATTGGGCTCTGTGACACTGAACTGGAATCACCGCTTTTGCTGGGAGAGCGAATACAAACAGAAACTGAAAAGTCTGAGGAAAACAAGATATTTAGGACTTCCTCCAACCAGGGAAGCCGACAGGAAACAGCAAAGGGGTCCCAGGCCCTGGAGGAGCAGGGGGGGCCCAGTATGAATTTATCCTGGGCCCAGCCAAAGCTGTCAGCAGCCCTGCCTCTAACAGACTTTTCCCTCTACTACATTGGAAACAGTGGGGCTTAATGCTGTGGTTTAAGACAAAAGACACAATAATATTAATAATAATGAAAAAAAAATCTTTTTGTACACCTGTTACAGCCCTCCGAGGAGATGAGAGGGAAATGTATATATCTTTTGTACATTTTTTATAAAATACAATATGGCTGTTTTTGTACGGACCTGTGTTGTGTTGAGTGTTTTTTTTGCTTGGTGTGTGTGTGTGTGTGTGTGTGTGTGTGTGTGTGTGTGTGTGTGTGTGTGTGTGTGTGTGTGTGTGTGTGTGTGTGTGTGTGTGTGTGTGTGTGTGTGTGTGTGTGTGTGTGTGTGTGTGTGTGTGTGTGTGTGTGTGTGTGTGTGTGTGTGCGTGCGCGCACGCCCCCCTCCTTCCTCAAGTCTGTTTTGGTTGGTGTTCATTATCATTCATCCGTCTCTCTGGGGAGCAGGACGAGAGAGAAAGAAAAATGGCAGCAGTTCCTCCTGCACACAGCGCAGTTAATATAGCTGCTGCAATATAGCCCATACCGCCAATTTACCACCATGGCGGAAGCATCTGTGGAGAAGGAGGAGGAAGAAGAAAAGTTCACCTGGCAGTGGGAATAAACAAACTTAGTTTCCTTTTGTGCATATATACTCTCTCACACACACACACACACGTGCACACACACACATGTTCCCATATGCACACACATAGACACAAACACACACACAAATGCACACACACACACACACACACATTTTATCTAGTTTTATTTCTCTCTCTCTCCCTCTCCCTCTCTCTCTCTTTCTCTCTCTCTGACTCTCTCTCTCGTTCTCTCTGTGTGTCCCTTTTTCCCCCTTTACCCCCACACAGAAGAATTCAGTGTAAAGACAGAGTCCAGAAATGTTTGACTTTTCCAATTTTTCACAATATGCAGTAGAGTGTACTAAAAGTACTGAATATGAATATGTTGCACTGGTTCTTAACTGGAATGGTCTTAAGCAGGGGTGTCAAACATGTAGCCCGTGGTTCGCATCCGGCCCGCCAGAGGATTCGATCCGGCCCGGATGTAAAAAAAATAACCGAAATGCGCAATTAAGCCACTGGGGGCAATATTGAAACCTGCATGACATTAACCCAATGGTCCTCTCTCTCTCTCTCATATATACTGTATGTAGTAAAGTGCACATCACACTTCATCATAAATAGTGAAGTTGTATTGTGACAGGCATTTGATAAACCTCATATATAGAGATCAAAAGTTAATACTTCTTCGTATTGGTATTGGTTATAATTAAATAATTAATATAATTGTATTTGTATTGGTTCGCATTGAGCTGAAACGGGAAACAGGATGTTAAAATGCGTTAAAATGCAGGAAATTACATCTAAGAAATACAACATTTTCTGGGGGGAAACCCCCAGACCCCCCGCAAAAATGAACTGTCCCGCATTTTATTCATTGACGGTTGGCGATGAATTCATAAAATCAATGAAATGTTGCATAGGATTATCAGTATTGCATTGCTTTCTACATATTCAACACACTTTTAAAACATGCTGAAAAGATAACGCGATAGTACTGAAAACTAATCCTCTGCTTTAAGGTTTTTTTTGCGATGATGTTACTGATGCGGCCCGCTTGAGGTCCACATGGGTTGTATGCGGCCAAAATGAGTTTGACACCCCTGGTCTTAAGAGACCCACAAATCAAAAGCATACAGTATCCATGCATTTGATAATACCTAGGCATAGTCATGTGCATTGCTGACAGACAACGTGTCCATCAAGTGGAAAGGGGTAACCTATTAACCATGTTTCATGCTCTCACGACGTCACAGTTGTTTATTCAATACTGTATCTTGTTTCAATTATG